>NC_067398.1:414380343-414602843 GCF_016432865.1 Antechinus flavipes
AGAGATCTATCATATCTAGCTTTTCTAGTATTCTGTTTACCTCTTTGACTTCTTTCTTATTTATTTTCTGGTTTGATTTATCTAATTCTGAGAGTGCAAGGTTAAGATCTCCCACTATTATAGTTTTACTGTCTATTTCTTCTTGCAGCTCTCTTAGTTTCTCTTTTAAGAATTTAGATGCTACTCCACTTGGTGCATATATGTTTAATATAGATAGTGCTTCATTATCCATGCTACCCTTTAGCAAGATATAGTGTCCTTCCTTATCTCTTTTAATTAGGTCAATTTTTGCTTTAGCTTGATCTGAGATCAGGATGGCTACCCCTGCTTTTTTGACTTCACCTGAAGCATAGTAGATTTTGCTCCAACCTTTTACCTTTAACCTGCATGTATCTCCCCGCTTCAGGTGTGTTTCCTGTAAACAACATATTGTAGGATTCTGGCTTTTAATCCATTCTGCTAACCGCTTCCTCTTTATGGGGGAGTTTACCCCGTTCACGTTTATGGTTAGAATGACCAATTCTGTATTACTTGCCATCTTGTTAACCCCGGTTTATGCTTTTCTCCCTTCTTTCCCCTTTCCCCCCCTTCCAAGTATTGAGCTTGTGAGCACCCCTTGCTTCTCACAGCCCTCCCTTTTTAGTGTCCCTCCCCCCGCCTTAGAGTTCCTCCCCCTATCTTACCCCTTTCCCTCCCAGTTCCCGTATTCCCTTCCGCTTAGCTTATTCCTTCCCTTTCCACTTTTCCCTTCTCACTTTTCAATGAGATGGGAGAAGTTTCACCATAGATTGAATATGTCTTAAGATTTTTCACTTAAAGCCAATTCTGAAGGCAGTAAGATACCCACTATATTCATCCCCCTCCATTCTTTCTCTCAGATATAATAGGTTTCCTTTGCCTCTTCATGAGATGTACTACCCCCACTTTACCCTTTTTCTGGTACAATGTCCTTTCCACATCAATTTCTAGAACAAGGTATACATGTATTCTTTATACATCTATATAGTCAAAATATAGTTCCCAAGATTAATCTTTACCTTTTTAGATTTCTCTTGAGTTCTATATTTGTAGATCAAACTTTTTGTTAAGTTCTGGTTTTTTCATCAGAAATAGATGAAATTCGCTTACTTCGTTGAATGTCCATCTTCTTCCCTGGAAAAAGATGCTCATTCTCGCTGGGTAAGTTATTTTTGGTTGCATACCAAGTTCCTTAGCCTTTCGGAATATCATATTCCAGGCCCTTCGATCTTTTAATGTGGATGCTGCCAGATCCTGGGTGATCCTTATTGTGGCTCCTTGATACTTGAATTGGGTTTTTCTAGCCGCTTGCAATATTTTTTCTTTCATCTGAGGGTTCTGGCATTTGGCCACTATATTCCTTGGTGTTTTGATTTTAGGATCCCTTTCAGTGGGTGATCGATGATCCTTTCAATGTTTATTTTTCCTCTGTTCCTATGACTTCTGGGCAGTTCTCTTTGATAATTTCCTGGAAGACAGTGTCCAGGCTCTTTTTTTCATCATGTTTTTCTGGGAGTCCAATGATTCTCAGATTGTCTCTCCTGGATCTGTTTTCCAGGTCTGTTGTCTTCCCCAGAAGGTATTTCACATTTTTCTCCATTGTTTGATTTTTTTGGATTTGCTTGACTGATTCTTCTTGTCTCCTCGAGTCATTCAATTCCACTTGTTCAATTCTGATTTTCAGTGAAGTATTCTCTTCACTCACTTTTTTAAAATCTTTCTCTAATTGTCCAATTGAGTTCTTTTGTTCTGTGGAATTTTTTTCCATTTCGCCAATTTTGTTTTTTAGAGAGCTGTTTTCTGTTTCCAGTTCACTAATCCTATTTTTCAAGGATTTTACTTCTTTATCCACTCTCTCTTTAACTTTCTCCAGGCTCTTTTCCCATTTTTCTTCTAGCTCCCTTGTGAGAGCCTTTTTAATCACTTCTATGAGGTTCATCTGTGCTGAGGAACAGACAATCTCCTCCTTTGGGGAATCACCTGGGGACTGCCTGTTTTTAGTCTCCTCAGGATTTAGAGTCTGCTCTCTATCTGTATAGAAGCTGTCAAGGGTTAAAGTCCTCTTCAGCTTCTTGCTCATTCTGTCTATTGATCAGAGACAAACTACCAAAGAAAAACAGAAAAAACTGGAGTCTTTCTTTGGGGGGGGGGGGCTGGGTGTGTTATCGAGCTTCCTCTACAGACTGCAGGGGGCAGCAGTGAGGCACTAGCAGTACTGTGCTGCGCCTGCGCTCTGAGATCCCAAAGCGTGCTGAGTCACTGAGGGGGGGGAAGGGGGGGGCGGCCAGGTCCTGAGAGACTCCAGCTGTTTGCGGTTGTATTCTTCAGCCCCAGTGTTTTTAGCTTCTCTGCTGGGTTGTTGACTGGCTGCAGGTTCCAAACCTGTAGCGAAGCTCTCCCCGCAGAGACGACTGCGATCACTCTCCACCCCCTCTCCAGTCTGCTCCCGTGCTCTCACTGCCGCTGCCCGCCGCCTGCGCCCAATCTAAAACCATCCCAGCCCTCCAGTAAAGACAGACCTTTCTTGGCGGATCTCAAGGATGGCTTCTCTTGGTAACTATTTGTGGGTTTTTTTCAGTCAAGCATTGATTCAGAGGCTTGTAATGAAGTGGATAGTGAGAGAAAGCGCGGAGCTTATGCAACTGTGAGCCTCCTCTCCGCCATCTTAACCGGAAGTCCGCCTTTGCAAAATCTTATGTTTCAATTTATCCATATTTCCCCATCCTCTTTCATAGATAACAAATAGTTCAATATATATTAAACATGGTACAACTATATGTTAAATTTAATATATCCATGTAGATTTAGACAATTATCATGCTTCACAAGAAAAATAAAATCAAAACAAAGAAAAAAAAAAGGGAGAAGCAAAATAAAATGCAAGCAAACAATAAAAATGTATGGTAATACTATGTTGTGAACACAGTTCCCACAGTTTTCTCTATGGGTGTAGGTGCTCTCTTCATCACTAAGCAATTGGAACTGATTTGAATCATCTCATTGTTGAAGAGAGTCATGTCTATCAGAATTGATCATCATATATATTTTTTTCTTGGTGTGTATAATGATCTCCTGGTTTTGCTAATTTCACTCATGTAACTCTCTCCAGGCCTTTCTGAAATCATCCTGTTGATTTTTTCTTACAGAACAAATAATATTCCATAACATTCATTTACCATAATTTATTCAGCCATTCTCCAATTGATGGACATCCACTCAGTTTCCAGTTTCTGGCCACTACCAAGAGGGCTGTCACAAACATTTTTTACACATGTGGGTCCTTTCTGTCCTTTTAGATGTCTTTGGGATATAATCCCAATAGAAACAGTGCTGGATCAAAGGTTATGCAGAGTGAATAGTTCCAAACTGCTCTCCAGAATGGTTGGATATGTTCACAATTCCACCAACAATGTATCAGTGCCCCAGTTTTCTCACATCCCCTCCATCATTCATCATAATCTTTTCTGTCATCCTAGCCAATCTGACAGGTGTGTAGTGCTATCTGAGTTGTCTTAATTTTCATTTCTCTGATCAATTGTGATTAAGAGGACCTTTTTACATGATTAGAAATGGTTTCAATTTCTTCATCTGAAAATTATCTGTTCATATTCTTTGATCATTTATCAGTTGGAGAATGGCTTGAACTATTATAAATTTAATACAATTCTCTATATATTTTAGAAATGAGGCCTTTATCAGAACCTTTGGATGTAAAAAATATTTTCCCAGTTGCTGTTTCTTTTCTAATCTTGTCTGCATTAGCTTTGTTTGTACAAAAACTTTTTAACTTAATATAATCAAAATTATATATTTTGTGATCAATAATGATCTTTAGTTCATCTTTGATCACAAATTCCTTCCTACTCCACAAATCTGAGAGGGAAAATATCCTATTTTCTTCTAATTTGTTAATTTGTTTATAATATCATTATATCTAAATCGTGAAACCATTTCAACCTTATCTTGGTCTTTGGTGTTAGGTGTGGGACAATGTTTAGTTTCTGCCATATTAGATTTGAAAAAAAGTGCATTTCTGCCTTTCTTCATTTGATGTTGAGGTCTGTATGTCCTAGTGTATGATCTTGTTTAAGTTCCATGAACTGCCAAGAAGAAAGTGTACTCTTTTGTGTCTCTATTTAATTTTCTCAAAGATCTATCATTCCTAATTTTTCTAGTATTCTATTCACCTCCTTAACTTCTATTTTATTTTATGGTTTGATTTATCTAGTTCTGAGAGAGCAAGACTGAGGTTTCCCACTGTTGTAGTTTTGCTATCTATTTCTTTTTTCAGTTCTTTTAACTTCTACTTTTGTAATTTTGATGATATACCACTTGATGCATATATGTTTAGTATTGATATTGCTTCATTATCTGTGGCACTTGTTAGCATTATATTGTTTCCTTCCTTATCTCTTTTAATTAGATCAGTTTTTGCTTTTGTTTGATCTATCAGGGTGACTACCCCTGATTCTTTTTTTTTTTTCATTTTACCTGAAGCACAATAGATTCTACTCTAGCTTTTTACCTTTACTTTGTATGTATCACTCTGCTTTAAATGTGTTTCTTGTAAACAACAATTGTAGAATTCTGGCTCTTAATCTAGTCTGCTATCTGCTTACATTTTATGGAAGAGTTCACGACATTCACATTTACAGTTAAAACTACTAATTCTGTATTTCCTGACATTTTATTAACCCCTTTATACTTTTCTCTTTCATTTTCCCCTTTCCCTCTTTCCCAGTATTTTATTATGAGCACTGTTTTCCTCAAGCAGTCATCCCCCTTCAGAGACCCTTCCCCTTTCTTATACCTTTCCCCTACTACTTCTCTTTTTTTCTATTTAGCCTACCCCTTCCCTTTTCTCCTTTTCCCTCCCACTTTTTATAAGATGAGAGATGTTTTTTGGTAAAACCAAATATATCAAATATTCTTTCTTTGGACCAAATGTGATGAGAGTAATATTCACACATTGTTCATTCCCCTCCGTGATATCCCTCTATTATGATAGGTTTTCTTTGCCTCTTCTTGAGATGTAATTTCTTTAATTTTACCTTCATTTTCCCCTTTTCCAGTTTAATCCCCTTTCCACCTTTATTTTTTTATATTATGACAGTAAAATTAAATTATACATGGCCTCTCTATTTAAGCCCATAACATAGACAAAGCTCTCAAGAGTTCTTTTCTTTTTACCTTTTTATGTTTCTGCTAGGTCCTGGGTCATCCTTATTGTGACTTCTCAGCATTTGAATTGTTTCTTTCTGACTGCTTGCAATATTTTTACCTTGCTTCAGTAGTTCTAAAATTTAGCCATGATATTCCTTGGAGTTTTCATTTCAGGGTCTCTTTCAGGAGGTGTTTGGTGAATTTTTTCAATGGCTATTTTAACTTCTAATTCTATGACATCAAGGCAGTTCTCTGATGATTTCTTGAAAAATAATGTCTATGTTCTTTTTTTTTTTAATCATGGTTTTCAGGAAGTCCAATAATCCTTAGATTGTCTCTCCTACATCTATTTTTCAGGTCAGTTGTTTTCCCAAGTAGGAATTTCATATTTTCTTCTGTTTTTCATATTTTTGGATTTGCTTGACTGATTCTTGACATCTCACTGAGTCATTCATTTCCATTTATTTAGTTCCAATTTTTAGTGAATTATTTTCTTCATTTATTTATTATGGTTCTTTTTGTATTTGTTCCATTATATTTTTAAATGAGTTGTTTTGTTCTATGGACTTTTTTTCCATTTCACAAATTCTGTTTTTTAAAGAGTCATTTTCTTTTTCCATTTCACAAATTCCTCTACAAACTGTGATAGTGCATGTTCTAAGTCAATGTGACTGATTTCCAGAGCTGAATTAGTGTGGCCATGTGCTGTGAAATTCTGGCATTTTGGGATTCACTATTTATCTTTTGTGTTTGTGTTGGATTTTTTTATAACTTCTCTGCTGATCTACTGACTTGCAACTGGGGCTAAATAGTCAACACTGCTGTAGATTCCTTCCTGTAGATTCCTTGGTATGCAGAGCCCACACCACCCTGGGATTCTGTGCTGGCTGCACTAGTGTTTGTGCTTGGCCTTCTTGCGCTTAATCCACATTTCTTCCATGCTAGATTGAAATAGACCTTTTCTGGAGAGCTTCAAATTTTTTTTTTCTGCTGGTAATTAGTTACATTCCCAATTTTTATAGGTTCTCCAAACCCAGAACTAATTCAGAGGCTGGATTTGCTAATTAGCCTGAGGTTCTTGAGAAAAGATCAGAAAGAAATGTGTGTCCTCTCCACCATCTTGGCTTACTCTTCCAATTTTGTGATTTCTAAGACAGATATCTTTTATGAGTAGGGGCTTGTAACTTGGTAATGTTGTTTAGTTAATTTTCAGTCATATCTGATCTTTTCTGGAACCCTTTTGGGATTTTCTTGGAAAAGATACTGAAATGGTTTGTCCTTTCTTCTAAAGCTCATTTTGAACATTTGCTGTTACAAACATTTCCTGATTTGCCAAGAGTCACACAGCTAATAAGAACCTGAGGATTTGAACTCATGTCCTAACTTGCTCTATCCATTGTGTTCCCTACCTAATCAAACTACTAATAGAGGGGTCTTATTGTATTGCCTTCATTTCCTGCCAAAAGACCCAATCCTGACCAGGCATTTTATCCTCAAGTATGATTTCCTTCTGATTGACCCGGCAATACATCATAATGTAGGGAAAATAATATATCAAGATGAAGTGCTGATTTAAAAGTGGATCAGATATGTTAGTTTACATAATTTACATAATTATCAGTAGGAATGAAGATAGAGTTGAAAAAATATACTTAAGATGTATGTGTAAAACTATAGCAATTCAGAGTGCAGAAAAGTGTATATTCTTTAAGCAAAAACAATATTTATGCCTATGATCACAGTTATAACTATCACAAGATTAATGGATATTAACAATGATAAATGAGATTTTTTTTGCATTGTTTTTTGGCTGAGGCAATTGGGGTTAAGTAACTTGTCCAGGGTCACACAGCTAGGAAGTGTTAAGTGTCTGAAATCAGATTTGAACTCAGGTCCTCCTGACTTCAGGGCTAGTGCTCCATGCACAGCACCATCTAGCTGCCCCCCATTTATTCTTTTTTTTTTAATTATTATTATAGGTTTTTATTTACAAGATATATGCATGGGTAATTTTTCAGAATTGACAATTGCAAAACCTTTTGTTCCAACTTTTCCCCTCCTTCTCCCCACCCCTTCCCCCAGATGGCAGGTTGACCAATATGTGTTAAATATGTTAAAGTATATGTTAAAAACAATATATGTATACATGTCCAAACAGTTATTTTGCTATACAAAAAGAATCAGACTTTGAAATAGTGTACAATTAGCCCGTGAAGGAAATCAAAAATAGAGGGATTGGCAATTCTATGTAGTGGTTGATAGTCATCTCCCAGAGTTCTTTCTCTGGGTGTAGCTCATTCAGTTCATTACTGCTCCATTGGAACTGATTTGATTCATCTCATTGCTGAAGATGTCCAGGTCCATCAGAATTGGTCATCATATAGTATTGTTGGTGAAGTATATGATGATCTCCTGGCCCTGCTCATTTCACTCAGCATCAGTTCATGTAAGTCTCTCCAGGCCTTTCTGAAATCACCCTGCTGGTCATTTCTTATAGAACAATAATATTCAATAATATTCATATACCACAATTTATTCAGCTATTCTCCAATTGATGGACATCCACTCAGTTTCCAGTTTCTGGCCACTACCAAGAGGGCTGCCACAAACATTCTTGCACATACACATACAAGTCCCTTTCCTTTAAATTCTCTTTGCCCCTCATTTATTCTTAAAGATGATAATATTGTTTTACTGCTACATAAATCTGACAAGGTAATAACATCATTAAGAGGGGGAAATGAATTGTAAATTTAACACTTATCACAGTGTTTACTGCATTGGAGGTTTTTTAACAAAAATTGACTGATTAAATTTTATTGACAAACAATCCATAAATTATAAAGAAGCAATATTAATGATGTATATGACTTAGATTTTCTTACATATCACTCCTCCTTTCCCTCATCATAGAACCATATAGAGAGTTTAGAATATAATGAGAAAAAAGATACAGAAAACTAATATTATACACATACCCCCACAAATATATGAATATAAACACAATGGAGTACTTAAACACATATAAATATACATAAACAAGCATGTACTTATCTATATACATGAATATATAAATACATACAGATAAATTTATATAGATCTATCTCTCTATCTTTTCTCATTATGTTGTGTGCTTCTTGAAGGCAGGGACAGTCTTTTGTTTATATTTATATTTTCAATGCTCAATACAGTCTCTAGCATATGATATTCAAGGTACCTAGGTATCTTTGGATGGAAATCCAGTCATGCGATCAAGAAGAACTGAGTTAAAATATGTTTTGACATTCACTAGCTATGTAATCCAGAGCAAGTTACTTGGCGCTGTTCACCTTAGTTCCTCATTTGTAAAATGATTTGGAAAAGGAAATAGCAAATCACTGCAGTATCTTTGCAAAATAAAAAAAAAAAAAATCAACAGAAAATGGGTCCTCAAGAGATGGACACTAGTTAAAAAATGGCTGAATAACAAAAGGATATACTATGAATATAACAATGTTGATTGTTATAATAATATTTTATACACCCATCTGCATAGGCATGTATATAAAACGTATATGTTTACTATTTGTATTTATATGTGTGTATCATGTGTGTATAGTATTGATTTACCTTTTTTGGGTGACATTAATAGCCAAAAAAAGGACTCATACAGAATTTGTCATTGAAGCTTAGCCTTAAACAAACAAATAAAGAATCAAGGGAATCCAGTGGAGGGTTCACTCTAAGGAGGGAATTTACTCTAAGCAAGCATTACTGTCAATTCAAAAGCAAGAAAAAAAAAGGTGAAGTGACATATGTAAGAGTCAAGGAGCTGATTTATATGAATAATAAAGTCTTAATATAAGAATAATAATATGTAACCTTGTTTGCCTCATTTCCTCATCCACAAAATGAAATATGGAAGGAAATGACAAATCACTCCAGCATCTTTGCCAAGAAAATCCCAAGTGGGATCATGAAGACTTGGACACAATTGAAATAACTAAACAACAAAAATAATAAGGCTGGAAGGTCTGGACAGGTATAGAGATTTCATTATCAAAGGGATCTCATATTTGATAAAAATTCAAAAATATTAAAGAGAACAGGAAGTCAAAGCAAATAAATTTAGTAGCTATGTTCATTGATATGCTCTATTTTAAGACTTCTTCTGTTGTATTAACTTCCCTGAGGTTGAGTTTAATTTATACCTTGCTGCTTCTACCCAATTCATCTCTAGGACACAACTGTTGAAATCTATTTCTACATGACATTCATTAAAAGATTTGAAAATTGCCTTAATGTCCCTATTGTTTACAGTTTTCTAGAATAAATATCTCAATTTTTTTCAATTAATCCTTGTATGTCAAGTTTTTTACTTCCTTCTATCTTCTGATTATCCTCATCCATACATGCTCTACCTAGCAATTGCTCTTTATAAAATATGGTATCCAACTTTGAAGTGTAAATTTTTCTTGTACAGGGAAGCATACAATACAATATTAGTTCCTTTCAGACACTACTTGGATTATTAGTTTCGAATTCAACTCTTAAACTTTCTTTATAAGTAATTAAAATAAATTCTCTCTAATGTTCCTTTAATTGTATCTTTGAAAACCTGGCTCATTATATTCTTAAAACATCTGAAGTGAAGGCAAGAATTATGGTTATATTAATTAGCAACTCTAATGATATTCTTAAAAGTTCTTTTTAGGGGAAATCGTTGCTAAAAATGTCAAAAGTTACATTTTACAGTAAATAAATTTTTTGTATATCTAACAACTATGTTAAAATTTCCACCTTTACTGTAATTTTTAAAAATTTTAATCAACTTTTTTCTAATTTTATCTAATGAAATATTTTAAAATAAATTCCATTAGAATTTGTACGTTCTATTAGAAATTTGCACAATTTTGCACCTGTATATTTTTAAGAATTAATTCATCCTTGAATCTTGCAAATATATAACTGAATTCTTCACTTTCTGATAGATTGTATTTTTTTTCCTTATACATCAAAATTGTACTCATATCACTTGGAGATTTCAAGTATGATGCAGGAGAGGAATTGTGTCTTGTCTCAGATTTAACTCAAGAAAACATAAAGGAAAATATATATGAAGAACTATCTTGTATTGTACAATGATTTCAACTGCAGGTGTTGTTGAAAAGCCTAAGTTAGAATTTTCAACTAATACAAATACGCAAAAAGTTGAATTGTATTTTAACCTAGAAATACTAATCTGCTTACATTTGTCCAGAAATGCTAACACATAATCAGAAATTTTGAACAGCTTGCAAGCTTTTAAAATATGCTTACATGACATATATTTTTCTTTATTACAAAGATGTTACAAGTAAATGTATATATGGTTATACTCTTTTACGTTAATCATTTGATTAAAAAAATACTCCTCCATAAAGGAATTATATAAACTCTACCTTTTAAAAAAATAAAGACTTAATTAAAAGATATCAAGTATTTTGCTCACTATATTGTGATTGCTTTTCTCTTCCAAAATGCTCAAATAATCTGTCACTTTATCCTGCTTTTAAAGGTAATTAAAGTTACCATCATATATTGCTTTAAGCCTTCCAAAGTGGTTTCTAAATGTTATTTTTTTTTCTTCTCACAACAATAAGGAATCATTGGTATTGTTATTCACATTTTACAGGTGAGAAAAATTGAAGCAGAGAGTTAATCTATATGCCCAATATAATACAGCTATGTGAGGCTAGATTTGAACTTAAATTTCCTAATCTCAGGATCATTACTCTAGTTGTTATATTACTTGGCTATCTTGAAATAATTTATATCAAAGGCAGTTGTAGACTAATGAAGTAGCTATTAGATATTCTACTTACTTTTTGTTGCCATTCAAATGTGCAAGAAAAATTTACAAGCTATTATTTATGGCCCAAGTCATTAGAAAAAAAAATTGGTGGGGGGGCATTCTTATTTTAAATATCCAAAGTGATTCTTAGGTGAAACTAATCATGACTTTAATGTGAATTTCAAAAATATAGAAGGCATGATTAGGAATTCTAGATTATTGTTTTTTAACATGACAGAGTCCTAACTTAGAACCGAATTTAAAAGAATAATTATTTTAAAAGGAAGATATTAGATGAAGTTCTACCTGATTATTGAAAAATAAGTAACTGTTAGAGTTCAAATGTTGGAGTTTGTTCTTCTCAAGGCACAGCCGGTTTAGAGGCTTGGAGCCCTTCGGATGTCTCCAAATCCAAAGGTTCTGTCCTTCAGCCTCTGCCTCTGCTTTCTTCTGCCTCCAACCAAGACAGAGATGGAAGGTCTCTCTTATCTCCTTCTGGGGAGCCCAGCCACCAACTTGCCGCGGAGAGAGGGCTTCTGGCATAGCTCCATTGAAATCCATCGAAGTGTTCCTCTCGAGTCCAGCGCGATCAGCCAGCCAAGAGGAAAAAATGTATTCTGCCACAGATCCCTCATCGCTGGCCTTTTATCTGCCTCTTCTGAGAGAATGGGATTATGGGTTTTCTCCCATAGTGCTCTCTGGCCCAATGAGCTTTAAGGGAGGTGTAGAAAGTGTACTTTGTGAAGCTAGCATACTTGTGGACTCCAGTGAGTAAAGGTGTGAACACAAGCCTTGTCTTGATTAGTTCTACTTAGTACCTTGTTTCAGGTTCTGGCCAAAACATCTTCTTGTAAGATTAGATCAACTCTAATTACTTAGCAGTTAGTAAGGATTCCAACAAGTAACAATCTGTGCTACATTTAACACTTCCTGTGGTTGCTTTCTCTTTGTCAGCCTAAAGGAATATTTCTGTATCCATTCAGTGTAGGCTTTCTGCTTTGTCACTTTTCTTGTTTTTTAACAGTAGAGAGTGCAGACAAAAGATCATGGGGGCACCAATGCAAGGAGAATTTCATTGTAAGAGTGGAAAGAATTTAACTAGTAAAGTAAATTTAAAATAACAGCAGCAGGGGAAATTTCTCTTATAGTTCTGGAGCAATAGCAAAGTAAAGAGAAAAGCTTTTGCACCAAAAATTTGAGCCAGATAGAGAGATTTCATCAAGTCAGGTAAGGACACTCATTCTCTTTTGTGTTAACTTCAATTCTCTGTCTAATAACCAGAGGAGCAATTCAATGTTAGATATCATAGGTTACCAAGTAGCATGCCCATTTGGGTATTATACAGCATATAAGATGAAGTAAAATTGTTTGAAAAATTTAGGTAATTCTTTGGTTGAAAGTGAATTAGTACCTTTGTTTAACTATCTTTCTATATAAGTATTATGTGTATTCTCTATTTGCTAAAGTGTTCCCCTGTACAGGGTTGAAACTCTTAAAAGGAGTGCTTAAATCAGACAACTGAGCACTTATGGCTAATTACCTATTGGACAATGATTCTATTAGCATATGTTTGGAAAAATGGCCCTTCTCACTGTTTGGTGCTGGCTCTATGCTTGGTATATACAGATAATCGTAGAAAGTATTAGAGGATGGTGTGAGACAAGACGGACTCACTTTTTGGCAGGAAGAGGAGGAGAAAGGTTGATGGTAAGCCTGTGGCAGTTTTGTCCATCTCCTTCACTTCTCCCCTAAAGACCAAGGACTTTTACTTATCTTGACTCCTGCTGTTCTTGAGGCCTCCAGGGAGCTAGTCCAGAATTTACATTTCCCCTCTATGGCACATCAAAATCACCACTTATCTTTATGATGTGTTAAAGATGACTGTAACTGCTATAAGGAGATTTGAGTCTATGCTCTTAAACATTTCATTTTATAAATAAATTCCTCGAAGGAAGGAAAACTATCATAGCTCAAATTCAGACTTATATACAAGGAAGCTATATAAGAATAAATAAGATTCTCTCACAAACACACACACACACACACACACACACACACACACATATGCACACTTTTCTAAATCACAGAGTATTCACTTAAAAGGTGAAAGTAATATTAATTATCTAGTTTACCTGTTGAAGTAGGCAGAAAGAATTTTGCTTCTGAACTCAAGAAAGAAATGTTTACATTCCCCAAATGTAATTGTGAGGCTCAAATGTAATAAAAAATGTAAAACACTTTGCAAACCTTAAAACACTACATAAATGCTAGTTATTATTATTACTTTTATTGTAATAATAACAGTTATTCATAGGTAACATTTTCTTCTTTAGTAGTCTGTGAAAGATATTAGTATAGTCTTATTGATGATTTCACCAAATTATGATGTATTAATCATGTGTAAACTATTTTTATTCAAGTCCAAAATTTAATTGATGATTCCTATTTAATAAATAACTGGCAATAATACAAACAAAAGAAGCCCATAAAAACTCCCCCAAAGTATACATAAATTCTTGAATGCATGCAGCATGTTATACTATATAAAAATATAAAAAATAAAAATAAAAAATATATAAAAAATATAAAAAATTAAGAATAAAAATCTGACTCCAAATTTAGTACCTTTCTCCTCACACAGTGTCCCAGATTATATATCTATAAGATACCAACAAAATAAAATAATGACAAAACTGATAATCTTAGGGAAGAATACCTAGCATTACTATCTTTGCTTTTCCAACCTTCCAGTGACACCAGGGTTATATGAGCTCACCTTCTTCCATCTAATATTTACATTCAGCAGAGGCTATTAGAATGATGACTGGTGGGGAGGGGTATGTGGTGCCAAGATGGCAGAGAGGACACCCATTTCTTTCTATGCTCTCCTATTATCCTCACATAACTTATGAAATTAAGCTTCTGAAATAGTGTTATACTGACAGAATTCACAAATATTTGGAGTACGGCAAATAATCAACAGAAGATAATTTTGAAGATTGTCAGAAAAGGTCTGTTTTGATCCCATGCAGGCAAGGGAGGAGGCAAGGGACACAGAGCATGGTGTCCAGCACAGGCTGAGCAGACTGGGGATAGGGTGCAGTCTCTGTGCTTCAGAGAATCTACAGGGAGGAATCTACCACATTGTTGGCTACTCTACCCTGGATGCTATACAGTGGAGCAGCAGAAAAGTTAGAAAACATGGAACTCAAATGCAAAAGGTAAAGAGTGAATTCCAAAGTGGGAGTCTCACAGGACCTGGCCACACCCACCTGTTGGAATCCTTACAAAGTGCTAATTTAGCATGGTACTTAGCAAATCCTCTAGCTCACTAATGTATTTAAGTACTCATTGGAGTTCACACATTTGGTAGATTTCAGGGTTTAGTATGAAATATCCAAATTCACACCTCTCCTAATCCCTGCCTCCAGAAGGAGGAGTCAACCTTTGGAAGATCATATATAAAGAGGCTCTTACCTTAATTGATCAAAGATGGACAGAAGCAGCTACTCCCAGAGAAAGAACACTGGGAAATGAATATAAACTGCTTGCATTTTTGTTTTTCTTCCCGGGTTATTTCTACCTTCTGAATTGAATTCTCCCTGTGCAACAAGAAAACTGTTCGGTTCTGCACACATATATTGTATCTAGGATATACTGCAACCCATTCAACATGTAAAGGACTGCTTGCCATCTCGGGGAAGGGGAGGAGGGAGGGAGAGGAAAAATTGGAACAGAAGTGAATGCAAGGGATAATGCTGTAAAAAATTACCCTGACATGCATTCTATCAATAAAAAGTTATTAAAAAAATAAAATAAAATAAAAATTTAAAAAAAAAAGAGGCTCTTAGTTTGGGATTAGTTAGTTACTTTGGAATATTGCCAGAGACTGGAGAGGTGCACTCTAGGAGGAATCCTACAAGCCCTCTCTCGGAGACAAGAGAGATTCATTCCATTTTCCACCTGGCTGTCTGGAAGCTGAAGAAAGCAGAGGCAGAAGCAAAGGACAAAGCTGCAAGAGTTCTTAGGACCAAGTTGAGAGAGAGGCCTCTAAGAAAATTAACCAGGCTATATTGGAGACAATAAAAGATCAGAACTTTTAACACCTGGCTGAATTTGGGTGATTATTACTTTTCACTGAAACTAAGGCTGCCTCCAGAAAACCTCCCCAAGAAACCTGCTTCCAGAGAAAACCATTATATTTTAAAGAAGAAAAATACCACACCCACCCAGCACTGGGAGTGACTCAGCACAGTCCAATCCCAGCACAGTTGTGGTTGCTTCCTGGTCTGTAGAGGAAGCTTGGAATCTCCTTGCCCTAAAAGCAGACACAAGGTTTTGTTGTTGTTGTTGTTGTTGTTGTTGTTGTTGTTGTTTGTTTGTTTGTTTGTTCAAAGTGAATTCTAACTATAGATAGTTTCTGTAGTGAAAGAAAACAGATTTCAGACTCTGAGGAGACTAAAGGCAGATTGTCTCCAGAGAAAGCCCCAGAGGTGGATATGGCCTGGTCCCCACCACACAAAGCTCTCCTAGAACAATTTTTTTTTTTTTTTAAGTACCTTAAAAGCAAGCTAGAAGAAGAATGAGGAAAGGAAAGGAAAACTTTGCAGGAGAGTCTGGATAACGCATATAACTCATTAAAAGACAGAGTGGAAAAAGGAAACAACTACCTGAACAACAGAATTTGTGAATTGGAAAAAGAAAATAACTCCTTAGAATGATGACTTACTTGACATTAAACCAACATTGCTTATTCAACCTCTGATATAAACATTTCTTATAAATTTTCAAGATAGTAGGGAAAATATTGTTTTTTTCCCCACTTTTTTTCCCTGAATTCCTTAGATAAGATTATTTGTTACCATACTGAAAATGACCACTAAACAAGAGCAAAAGTTTTGACACTTAGTGACAGCTAAAAATGTAATAACATTTCTTTTTCACATTTCTCAATAGAGAAAAACAATGTAAAACGATATCATAAGATGAAAATTTCTCTTGCTTCACAAATTCACTTCAATTATAGCCTTCAATCAATAATATTTTTCATATCTGAATAATTATATTCATGACTAACATGAAATCCACAGGTTTAGATTTTTGCTTTCTGCAAGCAGTGAGAAAACAAACATCTCAAAAAAAGGTATTATGAGACATTAGTTTGCCTCATAGGAGAAAGAAGGGAATTAAAGGACTAATCAGTTTGTTTACAGAGTTCATAGTTTCAAAGACAGTGGAAAATTATAAATTTAAAATATAATTATTATTACTTAAAATCCTTTTCCACTAATAAGAATTATGCATCTTTTATGAAAATTTTAACAGTTCCCTTTTTAGTGATAAGCATATCCTTGGCATTTAACTAGATAAAACTTTAATTTAAAATTAAAAAAAAAAAAAAACTTACAAGAAAAAAAATAGTAAATGGACACAAGACTTTTCTTTTTGTTCACTGAAATAATAAAATCAGAAATAGACAAAATTATAGAACATCCTTTCTCAGTTTAGATTGTATTAAAAGGGCTTACATTTACCACCCAGATCTTAGAGCCTATAATTCTATGATTTTTTAACCTTGTTGGGTAATGAAAATTATTTTTCTTATTCATTTTTTACAATAGCCTAAGGGATGAGGTAGGTACTTATAGGAAATGAATGAAAATATATTCAGAGTGATATATATATATATATATATATATATATATATATATATATGAATTTCCCAATTCTTGAAAAACTCTTAGAGTCAGTCTTTGACTGATCACTTCTGGAAGGCTTCAAAATAAGATGAACAGATCAGAGCCATATGTAAACAAATTGGGGAAAAAACCTATGACAAATTCACAATTGTTAAATGATTTAGATGAAATAGTTTTTGTTATAATGGACAAAATGGGCACAAAATCATAACTTTAAAACCAGGAAAGATATTTGAAGCCATCTAACATAGAATACTATATTAGTTCTTATTAACAAAAATAATAATTAATAAAAAAGAACAAATGAATTATGAATCCATAGGAAAACGTATTTTAAAACTGAAGCATATTTCTAATAACTTTATCTCTAAGATAGCTTTCAATTCTGTTGTTTCCTATGATTTTTCATTTCCTTAGTCCCTTTGGGTCAGAGGCAATATTTTATGATGCAGTTTTTATTCTGATTCTATCAGCTAGGACAATATATAGTACAGAAAAAGATTTTCTGATGAATTGAGAATTAGAAAATTTAGTATGAAATATTACAAGTGATTCTTTTTCAAGAAAGCTAAACAAGCTCATATAATACTTCCTCACAGCTTCTAAAGTAAAACTGTAATCACTGTTATTGGAGAGGAAGAATATCTATCCAGATAACACAAGTAGTACATTCTGCATGCCTTGCTATGTTACATGAATAAAAGGTTTTGCTGACTACTCAAAATGTAAATAGACTGTAATAATGAAAATAGTGCTTTAAACTTCCTTGTTGATTACATGGTCTTGAAGCAGATGTAAACAGATTCTCTACTTGATTCTTTCAGTGAAGTGACATGAGAATAGTTCAGTATTCTTGAAGAGAACAAGCAATCAGGGAGATCACGTGGCTTTAAAAGTGCTGTTTGCATATATTACTTCAATGATTCCTTCTCCAAGTTGTATTTTTCTAACACGAATGAATATAGTTTTCATTTCTGAGTGATAGTTCTATTTTTTTACAACCCAAATTGGCTATAGAATAGAGTAGGAAACATCATTAGAAAAGCAGGATTTACACCAGGGAAACACCATAATTTGTAAGTGACAGGAAGTTTCTGTTTGTTGTTTATTTGACTATTAAACAGTGAAATATTACAGTGGATGGATTTTGCACTTATTTCTTTAAGAACAAAGCAGATGGAATTGAAAAAAATATATTTTCTAGAAGCTGCTTCTTTTTCCCCTCAGTACTTTCTGAACATTTGTTTGAAGGAAGACATTTAACAAACAATAATTCCTTTGGAAATTAAATGATAAGTGGATAAAATGTTTTATCTCTTCCAATAAGGGAGCTATACTATTGACTCTTTGGGTTCTTTAACTTCCTTTGTTCTGGAGTTGTAATGTCCTTCTGGATGTCCCTGTTCATGCTCCAAAATGTAACAACTGTACTAGCTCTCTGGAAGATCTCTGGACAAGCCTTGGTCTTCGATAGAGGAGTAATGAAGGCAGGAGAGCCACCAGAAGGATCTCTGTTTCTGTCTCCATCTTTTATGTCTCCTCTGTGTCTGAGTCCTCATCTGTGTCTCTTCTGTATCTGAGTTTGAGTTTGAGTCTGAGTTTGAGCTCTCATCTCCAGTTCTCTCAGCCCTTAAATATCCCAGTCTGATTACATTATTGCATCACACTAAGTATATGCCAACTAGAGTGATTATATCATCATATCATACTAGAGTGATTACATCATTATATCACACTAAGTATATGTAAACTAGAGAACTATTATCACATCAATCACACTGAATAAGTACCCTGCTATAAGTATCTTTGCTTCATGTTGAACATAGGAAAAATATGGAGTCAAACCAGATATCTTTTGCAAGTTCCCTCTGGGCTGAAGGATGTTATATCCCACTCAGAATTCTCCCACTATGCGGCCCTTTACATCTCCCACTTTCTTTTGTTTTATTTGAAACAGGTATATATAAATCCATCAGCATGGGAGGTATTACACAAGCACATAGTGATATAACTCAGGCTAGTAGTGATGTAGCAAACAATATGAATCAACATGAGGAATTACACATGTCCATAAGTTTTAGAAGGAGGATATATAAATAACAATCATATACACATACACACACACACACACACACCCCTCCTTTAGCAGCTAAGTGATAGTCCAAAACCAATCTATTGTCCATTTCTTCATGTGTCAGGGAATCCAATGATTCCTGTAGGTTTTGAAGTCCATCATCAGTCTCATCATGTGTCAAGGAATCCAATAATTCCTGCAGATTTTGAAGTCCTGCAGCAGTCTCATTAATAATTTTGATGTCCATGAGTCAATTGCCATAAACATTGGGTTAACAGCCATGCTATTTCAGTGGCACATTATAGTCAAAGATAGAACCACCAGATGTTTCTTGGGTCTTTTCCTTTGTTTCAAGGGTCTTCTCCATCTCTCTCTGATGGACAAGGTGATTAGGGTTTGTTGGCACCCATCTGATTCCTTCTCCATCTGTAGAGAAACAAGCAAACACTCTCCCCTAAGCAATTAACCTATCTGATTCCTTCCATTCACCACTTTATAGATCTCTCCACATCACTGGGAGAGAACCCAGTCTCTAATCTGTAGGTGGCCCAAACCTTACAAAGCAGTCTAAAGACAAGAGATTCAGGACACACCTAGAAACTGAATCAAATTCAGAGTGAGGATCACAACACTTGCAAGCAATAGCTCACCTTGGAAGAAGGGCTTAATGCCGCTTTTTCTGGGGTCACATATAAATGAAAAAAGATTGACTCAAACACAATCTTTCTTAAATATTGATATAGTTCTCATGGTTCACATTTCTTGGCACTATACAGATGTTCTTTAGTCCTGTGGGAACAATTATTGTCTCAATTCAAATGCACAAAGCTAGAAATATCTTTTCATAGAAAAAAAAATATACATTTACACACAAGTATATACATATAAACACATATGCATGTATGTATCTTATGGAAAAAGACCAAAAAAACCATCATTTACTATCAGTTTCAATCCATACCACTTTACTGTGGTGAGCTTTTTCTTCTCAAAATGCAGCCAGGTGATAAAAGTTCAGATCTTTTATTATCTCCAATATAGCCCGGTTAGCTTAGAGGCCTATCTCTCTGCTTGGTTCCAAGAGCTCTTGCCGCTTTGTCCTTTGCTTCTGCCTCTGCTTTCTTCAGCCTCCAGAGCCAGTACCAAGTTGAATCTGTCTTGCCTTGAAGAGAGGGCTTCTGGCGTAATTCTGCTGAAATCCCGACTTGTAGCTTCTTCACTCTGAAGAACTTCCTCGACTGGCCCATTGAAGCTCTCTATTTATGCTCTCTATTTAGAGAGGGATTGTGGGTTTTCTCCCATAGTGCTCTCTGGCCCAAAGAGCTTCAAGGGAGGTGTGAACTCATTGAACTCCAATGAGTAAAGGTGTGAACACAAGCCTTGTATTAATTAGTTCTGCTTAGTACCTTGTTTCAGGTTCTGCCCAAAACATCTTCTTGTAAGATTAGATCAACTCTAATTAGTTAGCAGTTAGTAAGGATTCCAACACTTTACTATGCATGTTATACTATTAATCATTGTATATGAACAAGATAAGAAAAAAGGGAGCTAGTAAAGCTTTAGATGTAAGAGGAATAGAAGATCATGTTTACTATATGCCAGTTACTAATCTAAGTGCTTTATAAATATGTTATTCAACCCTGAAAATAGCTCTAGGAAGTGGGTATTATTATTTTCATTTTACAATTGAGGAACCTAAAGAGATAATGACTTGTCCATTATAACACAACTACTAAATGTCTAAATCTTAATTTTAACTCATTTTCCTGAGTCTACATCTAGCTCTCTGTTCATCTTACCATTTATTGTTTTAAGTGAAGAGAGATTATACTAGTTTGGAAACCTTCTGTTATATTCCTTGTCTTTATATTAAGTATACTGTTAATGTGCATTTTTTTTTCTATTTGCTTTCTTTAGACAGTTTTAACTATAAATGCTTTAGGGCTAAGAAATGATTCTCATTCAAATTGTCTATGTATTTTTTTGCAGTTCTATTAATTTTTTTTTATTTTCTGAAAAGATTATATTGTAATCCTTCTTTAAACCATTTTCCCAATGTTGCCTTTAGTTGCCATGTTTTATTTTGTTAATTTTTCATTCAGCAAGGAAACAAAGTGATGTCTGGAACTTTATGCCAGTTATACTTATAACAGTTATTATTTTTTTTTATCAATTAAACATCCAGAGGAAAGAGTGATTTGTTGTTAATTTGCTTCAGTCAAATTTGACTCTTTATGGTCCCACTTGGTATTTACCCTTTGGCAAAGATAATGGACTGTTTTGCCATTTCTTTTTCATATTATTTTAAAAATGAGGAAACTGAGGTAAATAGAGTTAAGGGACTTATTCAGGTCTTCACTGAGTTCATATTTGAACTCACAAAGATGAGTCTTTCTTACTCCAAATATGACATTCTATCCATTTTGTCACTTAGCACCCCAAAGAGTGATATTCAAATTTATATTTTCTTCATCTTTTCCTTTTGACTCATTTGATACCAGGCTGAAGATTTTACTCATTTTTCTTTTTAAATTGTCATTTTTCTAATTAAATAATGATTTTATCTTTAAATTCATCTTCATAATGCCCAAAATAGTTGTATTTTTAGATGCTGAAAGCTTGTAAATTTTAACACCATTTTTTCAATTTTCTGTCACTACTATCATTACTATAAAAGTAGACAGAGACAACTGAGTCTGATATGAATTTCACATTATTTCAGTTACTAATCACTTTTACCTGGTAAATGCATTTAATTTTCATGTGTTTGGATGTTTTTTTTAAATATTCTGACTCTTCCAAGTCTTTCCTTAAAGACAGTATTTATGATTTGTAGGCACAATGTGGTTGTTGCCTTTAGATTTTAAACCTTTTGCATTTCTTCTTATAAAACATTTCTTAAAGACAACAGTTGATAACACTACATATCAAATTATATGTTAATAGTTTTATTTTTCAGGAGCTTGTTTTAACACTGTAGATTTTTTTTATTTTTTCATTCTCTTCAAGAAGTATTTCTACTTAAGGTAAAATTATTTTCATAGTGGTCTTTCTGTGTATGTTCTTAATGAATACTCTAAGGAGAAATATCTAAATGTTTCACAAAATGATATTTCTAATCAAAGTTTGATACAATGCTTTCAAATTATAACCTGTTAATCCTTTTTTTATCTTAGGTTTAATTTGCTTTAAACTTCTGTTTTTATTTATTCATGATGCCAGTATTGGTGTGATGTAATTATTCTAATGGATCAATTTGTTAGTCACAAGGCAAAGATTTGACAGATAAACTGCCAAGAATTGATGTTTATATAATAATTGGGAAGAAGAAAAACAAGAAGGAGGAGGAGGAGAGAAAGAAAGAAAGAAAGAAAGAAAGAAAGAAAGAAAGAAAAAGAAAGAAAGAAAGAAAGAAAGAAAGAAGGAAGGAAGGAAGGAAGGAAGGAAGGAAGGAAGGAAGGAAGGAAGGAAGGAAGGAAGGAAGAAGGAAGGAAGAAAGAAAGAAAGAAAGAAAGAAAGAAAGAAAGAAAGAAAGAAAGAAAGAAAGAAAGAAAGGAAAAGAAAATCCTTTTTTTTTTTATTTTATCTTGGAAATAATCTTGTAACTGTATAGGCATAATTCTCTCCATACTACCATTCTATCTGACTATCCCTTTTCACCACTACAGCATGTTTGCTATTAAAAGCTTTTCCTTAATGTCCTACATCAAACAGTACCTCCTCCCTGAAGCTTTCTTTGATGTTTCCACCTCAAAGTAATTTTTTCCTCCTTAAACTGTCACAAAACTTTATCTATACTTCTTATCATCTTATTTGTCACATTCATTCAATCTTTCACAGAATTGACTTCTCTTTTTATATAAAATTTTATTTTAAAACTTGTAATGAAAAACATGGATTACAAATTTATCTAGGGAAGATATTACAAACATCACATTGTCTCACTTCATTTCATTAATTAAGGAACTAAAATTCAGGGAGGCTAAGTTATTTGTATAAATTTTCATTAGTAATAAGTGGCTGACTGAGAATTTTATCTAAGTCTCATAGACCCAAGTCTAATATTTCACAAGTATTTCCTAAGGTTAGATGTGTATCATTGTAGCCACCTGAAAAATAGAACAAAATATCTAGCACATAATACGTTTCTTTGATAAGTATTTGTTGAATTTGAACAGTTGTAGATTCACAGAGATCTGCTAGAAAAAGCATAAAAGATATATTTTCATGAAAATGAAATGGGAACTTTTCTTGAACAGAAAGAGTGATATTCACATGCATGTAAATTTATGAATCATATGAATGCAAGAAAAGGAAAAACATAAGGAAGCAGTTTAAATAATGGCACAGTTTCACTAGAAGATGTATTCGAATGATGAATATAATTTAATCCATTGTATTTGATTACCCTTGATTTCTTATTTATAAGTCATTACATGAGTTTTATGAACTTTCTAATATTCACAATGAAAATATTTTAAACTAATAACTAAGAAAACACAAACCTGAAATTTGTCTATCCAAAATTAGTACAAATATGATAATTTTCTAAAGCATTGCTATGATTGCTCCTACTGATTTATCTCTGTATCATCTCCTGTTTGATCATGTTAATCATATTCTGCTGTTGGATATTTTATCTTGCTTGGGTTCTGATGTATTGCTCACTCTTGTGGCATTCATACTATGTTTAATCTTGCAAACAACATTTGGGAATAAAACCAATTCTATGAACTGAATCCTAATAGCTTTTGGTTTTATACTTACACTTAATCAATAGCTTTAATGATTTCTTATTTTTGAAATGTATCCCAAATATATATATTTTTTTCCTTCCCTGAAATTCTTTACTTTATTCTGCTATACTTTTTCTATAGAGAACAAGTCTATCCTTCTAACCACTCACAGTCATTATTTGAGAATAATTTTTTTGCTACTGTTTATCACTGAGTTTTCAATAGTCTCCTTTCTGTTTATTTTCAAAAAAAATTAGTTCAGGGCCCAATTTCCTAGACCATTGCATTTTTTAAAATAATATCATTCTGTGGGTCCTTTCCCCTTCTTTATGATTTCTTTTACATGCAGATCCAATAGTGGAATTGCTAGGTCAAAGGTTATGTGGAGTTTTAAAGTTCTTTGGACATAGTTCCATATTGCTTTCCAGAATAGTTGGATCATTTCACAACTCTACCAACAATACATTAGAATCCCAGTTTTCCCACATCCCCTCCAACATATATCATTATCTTTCCTCTCATCTTAGCCAATGTGAGAGGTGTGAAGTGGTACCTCAAAACTGTTTTAATTTGCATTTCTCTAATTAATAGTGATTTAGAGTTGTTGTTTTGTTTTTTTTTAATGACTATAAATGGCTTCAATTATCTCTTGACTGGGGCAGCTAGGTTGTGCAGTGGATAGAGCACCAGCCCTAAAGTCAGGCGGACCTGAATTCAAATCTGGTCCCAGACACTTAACACATCTTAGCTGTGTGACCCTGGACAAGTCACTTAACCCCAATTGCCTCAGTAAGCAAATATATATATATATATATATGCGTGTGTGTGTGTATGTATGTATGTGTGTATATATTTATGTATGTATGTATGTGTATATATTTATGTATGTATATATGTGTGTATATTTATGTATGTATGTGTGTATATATTTATGTATGTATGTTTGTGTGAGTATATGTTTATGTATGTATGTATGTGTGTGTATAAATATATATATATATATATATATATAGAGAGAGAGAGAGAGAGAGAGAGAGAGAGAGAGAGAGAGAGAGAGAGAGAGAGAGAGACTAATAATCAATTGGGGAATGATTGTACTCTTATAATTCTTATGAATTTGACACAATTCTTTTGTATTTTAGAAAGTAGAGCTTTATCAAAAACACTTTTTGTAAAGATTTTTTCCCCCAGTTTTAAAACTTCCATTTTAATTTTGATTCTGTTGGGTTTACTTGTGTGAAAACTTTTAAATTTAAGGTACTCAAAGTTGTACATTTTTCCTTTGATAATGTTCTGCAGTTCTTCTTTGGTCATAAATTGCTCTCTTCCTTAAAGATCTTATAGGTAAATTATCCTTTACTCTCCATTGTTTATGGTATCATCCTTTATGTCCAAATCAGGTATCTATTTTGAACTTATTTTGGTATGAGATATGAGATGTAGGTCTATGCAAAGTATCTGACATATCTTCTTTTCTGTTTTCCCAATAATTTTTGTCAAATAGTGAATTCTTAATAAGGAGGGTTTTTTTTGGAGGGGAGGGGTTATCAAATACTAATTTGCTATGGGCCTTGATCACTGTGTCATATATATGTATGTATTCCACTGATCCACCACTCTATTTCTTAGCAAGTACCATATGGTTTTGATGACTGCTACTTTGTTTAATTACTATATTTAGTTGTAGTTTGGTTCTGTTAAGCTACCATCCTTTTTTCATAAATCTCCTTGATATTCTTGACCTTTTTTTCTTTGATATAAATTTTTTAATTATTACTTCTTGCTCCATATAATAATTTTTGGTAGTTTGATTAGTATGTCACTGAACAAGTAAAGCAATTGAGGCAGAATTGTCATTTTTATTATTTTATCTCAGCCTACACATGAGCAATTAATATTTTTCCAGTTGTTTACATCTGTCTTGGCAGGTATACCCCCAAATATTTTATTTTGTTTACAGTAAGTTTAAATGGAATTTTTCTTTCTATCTCTGGTTGATGGGCTTTGTCAGTAATATATAGAAATGCTGATGATTTGTGTGGGTTTATTTTATATCCTGCAGCCTTGCTAAAGCGGTTCATTGTTTCCAGTAGGCTTTTGGATGATTTTGTAGGATTCTTTAAATATATCATCATATCATCTACAAAGACTGATATTTTAGTTCCTCATTGCTTATTTGATTTTTTAAATTTCTTTTTCTTTTCTTATTGCTAAAGGGGCATGTTTGTTTCACCACTAATCTTATTGGGAATGTGTGTAGTCTCTCCCTTACAAATAGTGCTTGCAGTTGGTTTCAAAAAGATATTGCTTAATATTTTACAGAAAGTTCCCTTTATTTGTATGCTCTCTAATGTTTTCAACAGGAATGTATAATGAATTTTGGCAAAAGCTTTTTCTGCATCTATTTAGATTATCATATGATTTCTGTTGGTTTTATTATTGATATGGTAAATTATGGGTAATAATTTTCCTATCATTGCACTAACCATGTCTTCCTGGCATAATCACACTTGGTCATAATGAATTATTCTGTTGATAAATTGCTTTGATCTTGTTTTTTTTAATATTCGATTTTAAAATATTTACATCAATATTCATTAGAGAGATTGGTCTGTAATTTTCTTTCTCTATTTTGGCTCTTCCTGGTTAGATATGACACCATATTTTTGTCACAGAAGGATAATACAAGGAGATTAAGAGGCAGTTGCAGTCTCTAATCTCCATCCTCTTCCCTCTTACCTCTGATTTCTTTCATTCCCAATTCAGAAGCAGTAAAGACTCACTTGCAACTCCTTAACTCTGTTCTCAAGTATGTTATGTTTCACAGCTGTGGGAACTTTCAGAGAATCAACCTGCCCTTTAATGATAAAGTCCCCTTTAACTTTTTATGGGTTTCTGGGTTTTGCCCTTCGACATTGTCTTTAACAGTTCAATACTTTTCTTAGTTTCAATCTTCTTAACCTCTTCTTTAAGTTTCATATTTTCTAATTTGGTATTTAATTGAAGGTATTTAATTAAATTTTTCTTTTTAAATTCCATTTAAAATTACTTATGGAGTCCAGGAAAATTCAGAATATTTTATATTGAAGTAAAAAAAAAAGTTTTGTTACAATTGGTTATATAGGGAGTGGTGAAAAGCTTCTTTCACAGCATGGTATAGATGAATGTCTTTACAGGGACCTCATATGAATTTCTCATTGGTGGTTCTCAACCAGAGGTTGAATTAATATCTGAACATGATATTGAATATATTTAAACCTGGTCTTCCCACATAGCAATTAGATTGAAGGTTTATTAAGGAATTTTAAAAATTAGAAAGGCAGCTAGGTGGTACCTTGAAGTCAGGAGGACCTGAGTTCCAATCTGGCCTCAGACACTTAACACTTCCTAGCTTTGTGACTCTGGGAAAATCATCTAAACTCATCACCTCAGAAAAATAAATAAATAAATGAGTGAGTGATAAAGAGATTTCATTAGTTTTACCAACCAGTTTCGATTCATTGATTTGGCAGCAAATGTTTGTGCATATAAATGATTTATTGAAAACATAGAAAAGACTTACATGTCAAAATGTTTTACTAAAAATGATTGTTGTATTACAGTTTTCTAGATTAGTATTTACATTATATGATCATGTGACAATTCCAAAGATGCCTTCCTTTTTTTTTTTTTTTTTTAATACTGCATAAGAAAAAAGTCATCTCTGATATTTAGGTAAACTTCTTCGTTTGTAATAGCTGTTTGTGTTCAAACATAGTAATTAAGGGACCAAGGTGTTATATATGTAAATGCCTATTTCAAATTAATACTTCAGGAAAAATAAGCACAGTTGTTAATGGTAAAGAATGTGTGAAAATCTATTGTTCAAATACAGCCAACATGATTGTTTAGAACCAGTTACCAAGATGAAATCTTGCTACATTGCCTTCAAATAATTTTAAAATAATGTCTTAAATCAAATTTGAAGTTGGAGAGTCAACAAAAGAACAGAATGAGACATTTTATCAACCCAAGAAAAATTTAAAAAGTTGGCAAGAAAAATCTAAGACAACAGGAAAAAATCTGTGCAGAGATCAGACACAATGGTATGGCAACAATGGAAACAACTACTGGAACTATCCACAGAAAGATAGTAAAAGGATCAAAGAGTTGGTCAGGCAGAAGATCTTTTGCTGGCATTGGATACTGCTATTACTGATTGACAGTTCTATATGAAATACACAGTTCTAGCTCTCATTTCTAGAGAGGATATTAATTTTAGTGACCTGTCACAAGAAAACAGCAGCTTTGGTTATAGTAGCCAAGCATAGAGAAATGCTGACACTCGTGTATATAAAGGAAAGAATATACTTTCAAGGTAAAAATCAGATTACAGAATAGAAGAATAATTATTCACAAAAAAGTTTGGGTTTTGGTTGTTTTGTTTTGTTTTGTTTTTTTACTATTTTTAACTGTGTTTATGTTCAATATCTTTACAAAAACCTTCTACTTCTCGATCAGAAAAGCATGCTTGAATCTGTCATGTACACATTTGACACACATGGAGTCAACATAAGTACTGTTGATGTGCTTTTTTGTCTTTGATAACTTCATAAAATCTTTAGGGTTCACTGCATGAACATATCAAAGTTTTCCTGAGCTCCCATCAGAGACTGATTTTGCTATTTTTCCAGTTTTCTCAGTGTAAAAGTAAACAATTATTTTACTAGGTGTTCTTGACAGACTGATTTTATTGGAAACTATATTGTAGAACGACTTATGGCAATATATCAGATGTTAAATCATTTTAAATTTCTCTTAAGTCCACCACTGTAAAAGAGCAAAGCCAGAACCCAAATTTAGCATTAAGTTCAAAGTTATTTTAAAAAAGACAGAGAAAATGAGCAAACAATGACAAAAAAGTATTTTACCATAAAAAGCTACTTCAAGATAACACCAAAACATAAACTTAGAGGAAGATAATGATGTAAAAACAGGTACCTCAAAGGCCTCAAAGACAATGGTAGATGGAACTAACATAAATAAAAACTCATAGAAGAGTTAAAGAGGTGAATTGTTGAGAAAAAAATTAAAAAGAGTGATGCAAACAATGAAAAGATAATCATAACTTAGTAAAAGTAGCCAGAGGAAAAAGATAACAAATAAGATAATAAAGGGAAAATATCATTAAAAATAGAACTGGATGAAAAGAAGTATAAAAATCCACTGAAGATATGAATTTGTAAGATTGTCCAAATAGAAAAGAAGGTACAATAATTCACTGAAAAAAAGAAAACTTTAAAAATATAATTGAACAAATGAAAAAAGAGGTAAAAAATTTCACTGAAAAAATAATGTCTTAAAATTAGAATTGTGCAAGTGGGAGCCAGTGACTTCATGTGACACCAAGAGAAAAATAAAACAAATTAAAACAATAAAAATAAATATGTGAAATATACTTTTAAAATTGACCTGCAAAATAGATTGAGAAGAGATAATTTAATAATTATTGGGGAAAAAAAGGAAGGAAGAAAGCAGGGAGGGATGGAAGGAGGGAGGGAAAATGGAGGAAAAGAGAGGGAGGGAACATGGAAGAAGGTAAGAAGGGAGGAAGGGAGGAAAGGAAAAAGAGAAATAGTCATTTAGTAGTCATAGTAATTAATGTGGAGGGGATAGGCTCATTCATAAAAAGGAAGCAGATAGAAGAATGTATTACAAACTAAGATTCAACAATATGCTTACAGAAGTCATGCTTGAAACACAAAGACACATACAAAGTTAAAAAACAAAGACTAGACCAGAACAAATATGCTTCAGCATCACTTCTCATTAGTGATCAAATTTTACTGAGCTTTATATTCAGTATATATTTCAGAAATGAGTCCTTTTTTAGAGAAACAAGACCAAAGGTTTCCACCATAAAATATTTTCATATTTCTTCCTTGTGTAGGGTAGTTTTTTTTTTAACATACTATACTTATACAGATTTTTTTTTAAATTTAAGTACAGTTTCACTTTTAATTTTCTGATGTCATGATTACTACTCCTGTCTTTGTTTTTACTTCAACTGAAGTACACAATATAAAACTTGGTGACATTTATAAAAAAAAAAAAATAGAGATTCCCAAATGATAAATAGCCAAAGGATATATATATCAAAGGATATATATATATATATATATATATATATATATATATATATATATATGATATTTTCAGAAGAAATCAATGCTATCTATAATATAATATATAATATAAAAAAATTCTCTCAATCACTGTACTAGAGAAATGTAAATTAAAAGAACTTTGAGACAACTCACACCTATAAGAACTGAAAAATAATGAAGACAATCAAAGAAAAATTAGGCAAACTAATGAAATGCTGTAATGTTGATCACTTTTGAAAGATTAGATTACTCTATTTAATAACAATGATCCAAGACAATTCTAAAGAGTTGAGCAGGGAGGAAAGACAGAGGGAAGACAGGACAATACAAGACAATGCAAGGCAAGAGAAGGAAGAGATGACAAGGAAAGAGAAGGAAGAGATGACAAAACAAAAGAAGAAAGAGAAAAAAAGAAAAGAAAGTCTAAAAGGAAAAATAAAGAAAAAATCTATTTAGAGGAAAAAGATTTTCAAGATTTATGAACAGAACAAAATTTACATTCACTGGGAGCAATCAGAACTCAAATCACAACAAACAGAGTCTTGGAGTGGAACTTAGTTTTAAACAATGAGTGAGAGGCAGAGTAACTTTTGTGGTGGAAAAGTATTGAACACCAAGGATATGCTCATCAGTTGAAGAATGGTTGAACAAGACAATGGCATAAAATTGTGATGGAAAACTATTGTACTATAAAAAGTGAGGAAATGTATGGTTTCAGAATATTTTTTTAAAAAAGAAAAGAAAAGAAAACATAGTGAGACCCATATACTGAAAACTGAAGTGAGAGGAAGTGGGACATCATTTTTACAAAGTAAGAGTAATGTTCTAATTATTATCACCTCTGAAAGACTAGAGTACTGTTTAATAGCAGGGATCCAAGAAAATTCTGAAGGACTCATGATGAAAAATACAATGATATAAAATTATATGGAAAAAATATATACTCTAAATGCAAATTGAAATACAATTTTCTCACTTTGTTTTTCTTTCTATTTTAAATATGACTAAAATGGAAATGTTTTACATAATTTCCTATGTATAATTGATAGCATTTTTTGCCTTTTCTTTCTATATGGAAGAGAGTGTCAGGAAGAAATAGATTTTGAAACTCAGATTTTAAAAATTAAAAAATGCTAAAATCAAGCAGATTATAAATTGCTTTTTAAAGAAAATGGATTGTTTCCTAATTTATTCAAGGTGAACTATTTCAGGGAAATATGTATAACCTTATCTTGATGTTAGACATTGTGGACCCAACTGGAATCAGATGGACACTTATTTATGAAATTGTTATGAAAATAAAAGAAGAAATTCTTGGCAAAATTTAGTGATAATAGGAAGAAGCAAGGGGCAGTTAAGAGTAAGAGAATAATGCTCAAAAAGTTATCAAACTGTGCATACCCTTTGATACAGCAGTGTTTCTACTGGCTTATATCCCAAAGAAATCTTAAAGAAGGGAAAGGGACCTGTATGTGCAAGAATGTTTATGGCAGGTCTCTTTGTAGTGGCCAGAAATTGGAAACTGAGTGAATGCCCATCAATTAGAGAATGGCTGAATAAACTGTTTTTTTATACACACACACACACACACACACACACACACACACACACACACACATATACACACACACACCTGTATTGGATATCTATGAATCATCTGTTTTTAGACCCAAGAGTCTATGTATTTGTAATAGAGTATCCAATACAGTCCATACTTGGGCTGGAATATCTTCAACAAGCAATAAATAGTCTTTCCTTTTCCAGCATTAGAATTCAATCAGAGCTAACCCACAAAATCCTAAGGTAACCTAGTATATGTTTAGTTAGTTCTAGTTCTCTCTCTGCTTAAAAATTAGAATCTTCCATCTCTATTATTGGATCTTTCATCCACTGCTTTTGCTTCTGGTCTCTGGGACTGAACAAAATAAATTCTTTTTTCTTAAATAATATGCTTTGAAATATTGCAGATAGTTATAATCCAAAGCAATCATTTCAGATTTTTTTCTTCTCTAGAAAAAATGCTCTTGTTATGGTTAACTAAAACTCAAATTCTTCTTAAGTAATCTCACTAGCGGACTTCCGGTTAAGATGGCGGAGAAGAGGCACACAGCTGCATAAGCTCCACGCTTTCTCTCACTATCCACTTCATTACAAGCCTCTGAATTAATGCTTGACTGAAAAAAACCCACATATAGTTACCAAGAGAAGCCATCCTTGAGATTCGCCAAGAAAGGTCTGTCTTTACTGGAGGGCTGGGACGGTTTTAGATCGGGGCAGGCTGAGGGCAGCGGCAGGTGAGAGCACGGGAGCAGACTGGAGAGGGGGTGGGGAGTGATCGCAGCCATCTCTGCGGGGGAGAGCTTCGCTACAGGACTGGATAATTTGCTCCAGCAGCAAGTCAGCAGCCCAGCAGAGAAGCTAAAAACACCGGGCTGAAGAATACAACCCCAAACAGCTGGAGTCTCTCAGGACCTGGCCGCCCCCCTCTTCCCCCCCCCCCCACAATGACTCAGCACGCTCTGGGATCTCAGCGCGCAGGCGCAACACAGTCCTGCTAGTGCCTCACTGCTGCCCTCCGCAGTCTGGAGAGGAAGCTCGATAACACACCCAGCCCCTCCCCCAAAGAAAGACTCCAGTTTTTTCTGTTTTTCTTTGCTAGTCTGTCTCTGATTATTAGACAGAATGAGCAAGAAGCTGAAGAGGACTTTAACCCTTGACAGCTTCTATACAGATAGAGAGCAGACTCTAAATCCTGAGGAGACTAAAAACAGACAGTCCCCAGGTGAATCCCCAAAGGAGGAGATCATCTGTTCCTCAGCACAGATGAACCTCATAGAAGTAATTTAAAAAGCTCTCACAAGGGAGCTAGAAGAAAAATGGGAAAAGCAGAGTGAGGCTTGGCAAAAGAGCCTGGAGAAGTCAGTTAAAGAGAGAGTGGATAAAGAAGTAAAATCCTTGAAAAATAGGATTGGTGAACTGGAAACAGAAAATAGCTCTCTAAAAAACAAAATTGGTGAAATGGAAAAAAATTCCACAGAACAAAAGAACTCAATTGGACAATTAGAAAAAGATCTTAAAAAAGTGAGCGAAGAAAATACTTCACTGAAAATCAGGGTTGAACAAATGGAATTGAATGACTCGAGCAGACAAGAAGAATCAGTCAAGCAAATCCAAAAAATTCAAACAATGGAAAAGAATGTGAAATACCTTCTGGGGAAGACAACAGACCTGGAAAACAGATCCAGGAGAGACAATCTGAGAATCATCGGACTCCCAGAAAAGAATGATGAAAAAAAGAGCCTGGACACTATTTTCCAGGAAATTATCAAAGAGAACTGCCCAGAAGTCATAGGAACAGAGGAAAAAATAAACATTGAAAGGATTCATCGATCACCCACTGAAAGGGATCCTAAAATCAAAACACCAAGGAATATAGTGGCCAAATGCCAGAACCCTCAGACGAAGGAAAAAATATTGCAAGCGGCTAGAAAAACCCAATTCAAGTATCAAGGAGCCACAATAAGGATCACCCAGGATCTGGCAGCATCCACATTAAAAGATCGAAGGGCCTAGAATATGATATTCCGAAAGGCTAAGGAACTTGGTATGCAACCAAAAATAACTTACCCAGCAAGAATGAGCATCTTTTTCCAGGGAAGAAGATGAACATTCAACGAAGTAAGCGAATTTAATCTATTTCTGATGAAAAAGCCAGAACTTAACAAAAAGTTTGATCTACAAATATAGAACTCAAGAGAAATCTAAAAAGGTAAAGATTAATCTTGGGAACTATATTTTGACTATATAGATGTATAAAGAATACATGTATACCTTGTTCTAGAAATTGATGTGGACCAGAAAAAGGGTAAAGTGGGGATAGTACATTTCATGAAGAGGCATAGGAAACCTATTATATCTGAGAGAAAGAAGGGAGGGGGATGAATATAGTGGGTATCTTACTGCCTTCAGAATTGGCTTTAAGTGAAAAATCTTAAGACATATTCAATCTATGATGAAACTTCTCCCACCTCATTGAAAAGTGAGAAGGGAAAAGTGAAAAGGGAAGGAATAAGCTAAGCAGAAGGGAATACGGGAACTGGGAGGGAAAGGGGTAAGATAGGGGAGGAACTCTAAGGTGGGGGGAGGGATACTAAAAAGGGAAGGCTGTGAGAAGCAAGTGGTGCTCACAAGCTTAATACTGGGAAGGGGGGGAAGGGGAAAGAAGGGAGAAAAGCATAAACCGGGGTTAACAAGATGGCAAGCAATACAGAATTGGTCATTCTAACCATAAATGTGAACGGGGTAAACTCCCCCATAAAGAGGAAGCAGTTAGCAGAATGGATTAAAAGCCAGAATCCTACAATATGTTGTTTACAGGAAACACACCTGAAGCGGGGAGATACATGCAGAGCTAACCCACAAAATCCTAAGGTAACCTAGTATATGTTTAGTTAGTTCTAGTTCTCTCTCTGCTTAAAAATTAGAATCTTCCATCTCTATTATTGGATCTTTCATCCACTGCTTTTGCTTCTGGTCTCTGGGACTGAACAAAATAAATTCTTTTTTCTTCAATAATATGCTTTGAAATATTGCAGATAGTTATATCCAAAGCAATCATTTCAGATTTTTTCTTCTCTAGAAAAAATGCTCTTGTTATGGTTAACTAAAACTCAAATTCTTCTTAAGTAATCTCACTAGCGGACTTCCGGTTAAGATGGCGGAGAAGAGGCACACAGCTGCATAAGCTCCACGCTTTCTCTCACTATCCACTTCATTACAAGCCTCTGAATTAATGCTTGACTGAAAAAAACCCACATATAGTTACCAAGAGAAGCCATCCTTGAGATTCGCCAAGAAAGGTCTGTCTTTACTGGAGGGCTGGGACGGTTTTAGATCGGGCGCAGGCTGAGGGCAGCGGCAGGTGAGAGCACGGGAGCAGACTGGAGAGGGGGTGGGGAGTGATCGCAGCCATCTCTGCGGGGAGAGCTTCGCTACAGGACTGGATAATTTGCTCCAGCAGCAAGTCAGCAGCCCAGCAGAGAAGCTAAAAACACCGGGGCTGAAGAATACAACCCCAAACAGCTGGAGTCTCTCAGGACCTGGCCGCCCCCCTCCTCCCCCCCCCCCACAATGACTCAGCACGCTCTGGGATCTCAGCGCGCAGGCGCAACACAGTCCTGCTAGTGCCTCACTGCTGCCCTCCGCAGTCTGGAGAGGAAGCTCGATAACACACCCAGCCCCTCCCCCAAAGAAAGACTCCAGTTTTTTCTGTTTTTCTTTGCTAGTCTGTCTCTGATTATTAGACAGAATGAGCAAGAATCCTACAATATGTTGTTTACAGGAAACACACCTGAAGCGGGGAGATACATGCAGGTTAAAGGTAAAAGGTTGGAGCAAAATCTACTATGCTTCAGGTGAAGTCAAAAAAGCAGGGGTAGCCATCCTGATCTCAGATCAAGCTAAAGCAAAAATTGACCTAATTAAAAGAGATAAGGAAGGGCACTATATCTTGCTAAAGGGTAGCATGGATAATGAAGCACTATCTATATTAAACATATATGCACCAAGTGGGGTAGCATCTAAATTCTTAAAAGAGAAACTAAGAGAGCTGCAAGAAGAAATAGACAGTAAAACTATAATAGTGGGAGATCTTAACCTTGCACTCTCAGAATTAGATAAATCAAACCACAAAATAAATAAGAAAGAAGTCAAAGAGGTAAATAGAATACTAGAAAAGTTAGATATGATAGATCTCTGGAGAAAATGTAATGGAGACAGAAAGGAATACACTTTCTTTTCAGCAGTTCATGGAACCTATACAAAAATTGACCATATATTAGGACATAAAAACCTCAAACTCAAATGCAGTAAGGCAGAAATAGTAAATGCATCCTTTTCAGACCACGATGCAATGAAAATTACATTCAACAAAAAACCAGGGGGAAGTAGACCAAAAAATAATTGGAAACTAAATAATCTCATACTAAAGAATGATTGGGTGAAACAGCAAATCATAGACATAATTAATAACTTCACACAAGAAAACAATAATAATGAGACATCATACCAAAATGTATGGGATGCAGCCAAAGCGGTAATAAGGGGAAATTTCATATCTCTAGAGGCCTATTTGTATAAAATAGAGAAAGAGAAGATCAATGAATTGGGTTTGCAACTAAAAATGCTAGAAAAGGAACAAATTAAAAACCCCCAGTCAAACACTAAACTTGAAATTCTAAAAATAAAAGGAGAGATCAATAAAATTGAAAGTAAAAAAACTATTGAATTGATTAATAAAACTAAGAGTTGGTTCTATGAAAAAACCAACAAAATAGACAAACCCTTAGTAAATCTGATTAAAAAAAGGAAAGAGGAAAATCAAATTGTTAGTCTTAAAAATGAAAAGGGAGAACTCACCAGTAACGAAGAGGAAATTAGAGCAATAATTAGGAGTTACTTTGCTCAACTTTATGCCGATAAATTCGACAACTTAAATGAAATAGAAAAATACCTCCAAAAATATAGCTTGCCCAAACTAACAGAGGAAGAAGTAAATATCCTAAACAGTCCCATCTCAGAAAAAGAAATAGAACAAACTATCAATCAACTCCCTAAGAAAAAATCCCCAGGACCAGATGGATTTACATGTGAATTCTACCAAACATTTAAAGAACAATTAACTCCAATGCTAAATAAACTATTTGAAAAAATAGGGATTGAAGGAGTCCTACCAAACTCCTTTTATGACACAGACATGGTACTGATACCTAAACCAGGTAGGCTGAAAACAGAGAAAGAAAATTATAGACCAATCTCCCTAATGAATATTGATGCTAAAATCTTAAATAAAATATTAGCAAAAAGATTACAGAAAATCATCCCCAGGATAATACACTATGACCAAGTAGGATTTATACCAGGAATGCAGGGCTGGTTCAATATTAGGAAAACTATTAGCATAATTGACTATATCAATAACCAAACAAACAAAAACCATATGATCATCTCAATAGATGCAGAAAAAGCATTTGATAAAATCCAACATCCATTCCTAATAAAAACACTTGAGAGCATAGGAATAAATGGACTTTTCCTTAAAATAGTCAGGAGCATATATTTAAAACCATCAGTAAGCATCATATGCAATGGGGAAAAACTGGAACCTTTCCCAGTAAGATCTGGAGTGAAGCAAGGTTGCCCTCTATCACCATTATTATTTAATATCGTATTAGAAACACTAGCCTCGGCAATAAGAGTCGAGAAAGATATTAAAGGAATTAGAGTAGGCAATGAAGAAACCAAACTATCACTCTTTGCAGATGATATGATGGTATACCTAGAGAACCCCAGAGATTCTACTAAAAAGCTATTAGAAATAATTCATAATTTTAGCAAAGTAGCTGGCTACAAAATAAATCCCCATAAATCCTCAGCATTTTTATACATCTCCAACAAAACTCAACAACAAGAGATACAAAGAGAAATTCCATTCAGAATAACTGTTGATACCATAAAATATTTGGAAATCTATCTACCAAAGGAAAGTCAGGAATTATATGAGCAAAACTATAAAAAAGTCTCCACACAAATAAAGTCAGACTTAAATAATTGGAAACTAAATAATCTCATACTAAAGAATGATTGGGTGAAACAGCAAATCATAGACATAATTAATAACTTCACACAAGAAAACAATAATAATGAGACATCATACCAAAATGTATGGGATGCAGCCAAAGCGGTAATAAGGGGAAATTTCATATCTCTAGAGGCCTATTTGTATAAAATAGAGAAAGAGAAGATCAATGAATTGGGTTTGCAACTAAAAATGCTAGAAAAGGAACAAATTAAAAACCCCCAGTCAAACACTAAACTTGAAATTCTAAAAATAAAAGGAGAGATCAATAAAATTGAAAGTAAAAAAACTATTGAATTGATTAATAAAACTAAGAGTTGGTTCTATGAAAAAACCAACAAAATAGACAAACCCTTAGTAAATCTGATTAAAAAAAGGAAAGAGGAAAATCAAATTGTTAGTCTTAAAAATGAAAAGGGAGAACTCACCAGTAACGAAGAGGAAATTAGAGCAATAATTAGGAGTTACTTTGCTCAACTTTATGCCGATAAATTCGACAACTTAAATGAAATAGAAAAATACCTCCAAAAATATAGCTTGCCCAAACTAACAGAGGAAGAAGTAAATATCCTAAACAGTCCCATCTCAGAAAAAGAAATAGAACAAACTATCAATCAACTCCCTAAGAAAAAATCCCCAGGACCAGATGGATTTACATGTGAATTCTACCAAACATTTAAAGAACAATTAACTCCAATGCTAAATAAACTATTTGAAAAAATAGGGATTGAAGGAGTCCTACCAAACTCCTTTTATGACACAGACATGGTACTGATACCTAAACCAGGTAGGCTGAAAACAGAGAAAGAAAATTATAGACCAATCTCCCTAATGAATATTGATGCTAAAATCTTAAATAAAATATTAGCAAAAAGATTACAGAAAATCATCCCCAGGATAATACACTATGACCAAGTAGGATTTATACCAGGAATGCAGGGCTGGTTCAATATTAGGAAAACTATTAGCATAATTGACTATATCAATAACCAAACAAACAAAAACCATATGATCATCTCAATAGATGCAGAAAAAGCATTTGATAAAATCCAACATCCATTCCTAATAAAAACACTTGAGAGCATAGGAATAAATGGACTTTTCCTTAAAATAGTCAGGAGCATATATTTAAAACCATCAGTAAGCATCATATGCAATGGGGAAAAACTGGAACCTTTCCCAGTAAGATCTGGAGTGAAGCAAGGTTGCCCTCTATCACCATTATTATTTAATATCGTATTAGAAACACTAGCCTCGGCAATAAGAGTCGAGAAAGATATTAAAGGAATTAGAGTAGGCAATGAAGAAACCAAACTATCACTCTTTGCAGATGATATGATGGTATACCTAGAGAACCCCAGAGATTCTACTAAAAAGCTATTAGAAATAATTCATAATTTTAGCAAAGTAGCTGGCTACAAAATAAATCCCCATAAATCCTCAGCATTTTTATACATCTCCAACAAAACTCAACAACAAGAGATACAAAGAGAAATTCCATTCAGAATAACTGTTGATACCATAAAATATTTGGAATACAGCCAAAGCGGTAATAAGGGGAAATTTCATATCTCTAGAGGCCTATTTGTATAAAATAGAGAAAGAGAAGATCAATGAATTGGGTTTGCAACTAAAAATGCTAGAAAAGGAACAAATTAAAAACCCCCAGTCAAACACTAAACTTGAAATTCTAAAAATAAAAGGAGAGATCAATAAAATTGAAAGTAAAAAAACTATTGAATTGATTAATAAAACTAAGAGTTGGTTCTATGAAAAAACCAACAAAATAGACAAACCCTTAGTAAATCTGATTAAAAAAAGGAAAGAGGAAAATCAAATTGTTAGTCTTAAAAATGAAAAGGGAGAACTCACCAGTAACGAAGAGGAAATTAGAGCAATAATTAGGAGTTACTTTGCTCAACTTTATGCCAATAAATTCGACAACTTAAATGAAATAGAAAAATACCTCCAAAAATATAGCTTGCCCAAACTAACAGAGGAAGAAGTAAATATCCTAAACAGTCCCATCTCAGAAAAAGAAATAGAACAAACTATCAATCAACTCCCTAAGAAAAAATCCCCAGGACCAGATGGATTTACATGTGAATTCTACCAAACATTTAAAGAACAATTAACTCCAATGCTAAATAAACTATTTGAAAAAATAGGGATTGAAGGAGTCCTACCAAACTCCTTTTATGACACAGACATGGTACTGATACCTAAACCAGGTAGGCTGAAAACAGAGAAAGAAAATTATAGACCAATCTCCCTAATGAATATTGATGCTAAAATCTTAAATAAAATATTAGCAAAAAGATTACAGAAAATCATCCCCAGGATAATACACTATGACCAAGTAGGATTTATACCAGGAATGCAGGGCTGGTTCAATATTAGGAAAACTATTAGCATAATTGACTATATCAATAACCAAGCAAACAAAAACCATATGATCATCTCAATAGATGCAGAAAAAGCATTTGATAAAATCCAACATCCATTCCTAATAAAAACACTTGAGAGCATAGGAATAAATGGACTTTTCCTTAAAATAGTCAGGAGCATATATTTAAAACCATCAGTAAGCATCATATGCAATGGGGAAAAACTGGAACCTTTCCCAGTAAGATCTGGAGTGAAGCAAGGTTGCCCTCTATCACCATTATTATTTAATATCGTATTAGAAACACTAGCCTCGGCAATAAGAGTCGAGAAAGATATTAAAGGAATTAGAGTAGGCAATGAAGAAACCAAACTATCACTCTTTGCAGATGATATGATGGTATACCTAGAGAACCCCAGAGATTCTACTAAAAAGCTATTAGAAATAATTCATAATTTTAGCAAAGTAGCTGGCTACAAAATAAATCCCCATAAATCCTCAGCATTTTTATACATCTCCAACAAAACTCAACAACAAGAGATACAAAGAGAAATTCCATTCAGAATAACTGTTGATACCATAAAATATTTGGAAATCTATCTACCAAAGGAAAGTCAGGAATTATATGAGCAAAACTATAAAAAAGTCTCCACACAAATAAAGTCAGACTTAAATAATTGCAAAAATATTAAGTGCTCTTGGATCGGCCAAGCGAACATAATAAAGATGACAATACTCCCTAAACTAATCTATTTATTTAGTGCTATACCAATCAGACTTCCAAGAAAATATTTTAATGATCTAGAAAAAATAACAACAAAATTCATATGGAACAATAAAAAGTCGAGAATCTCAAGGGAATTAATGAAAAAAAAAATCAAATGAAGGTGGCCTAGCTGTACCTGATCTAAAATTATATTATAAAGCAGCAGTCACCAAAACCATTTGGTATTGGCTAAGAAATAGATTAGTGGATCAGTGGAAAAGGTTAGGTTCACAAGACAGAATAGTCAACTATAGCAATCTAGTGTTTGACAAACCCAAAGCCCCTAACTTCTGGGAAAAGAATTCATTATTTGATAAAAACTGCTGGGATAATTGGAAATTAGTATGGCAGAAATTAGGCATGGACCCACACTTAACACCATATACCAAGATAAGATCAAAATGGGTCCATGACCTAGGCATAAAGAACGAGATTATAAATAAATTAGAGGAACATAGAATAGTTTATCTCTCAGACTTGTGGAGGAGAAAGAAATTTGTGACCAAAGATGAACTAGAGACCATTACTGATCACAAAATAGAAAATTTTGATTACATCAAATTAAAAAGCCTTTGTACAAACAAAACTAATGCAAACAAGATTAGAAGGGAAGCAACAAACTGGGAAAACATCTTCACAGTTAAAGGTTCTGATAAAGGCCTCATTTCTAAAATATATAGAGAACTGACTCAAATTTATAAGAAATCAAGCCATTCTCCAATTGATAAATGGTCAAAGGATATGAACAGACAATTTTCAGAGGATGAAATTGAAACTATTACCACTCATATGAAAGAGTGTTCCAAATCATTATTGATCAGAGAAATGGAAATTAAGACAACTCTGAGATACCACTACACACCTGTCAGATTGGCTAAGATGACAGGAAAAAATAATAATGAATATTGGAGGGGATGCGGGAAAACTGGGACACTAATGCATTGTTGGTGGAGTTGTGAACAAATGCAACCATTCTGGAGAGCAATCTGGAATTATGCCCAAAAACTTATCAAATTGTGCATACCCTTTGATCCAGCAGTGTTTCTATTGGGCTTATATCCCAAAGAAATACTAAAGAAGGGAAAGGGACCTGTATGTGCCAAAATGTTTGTAGCAGCCCTATTTGTAGTGGCTAGAAACTGGAAAATGAATGGATGCCCATCAATTGGAGAATGGCTGGGTAAATTGTGGTATATGAATGTTATGGAATATTATTGTTCTGTAAGAAATGACCAGCAGGATGAATACAGAGAGGACTGGCGAGACTTACATGAACTGATGCTAAGTGAAATGAGCAGAACCAGGAGATCATTATACACTTCGACAATGATATTGTATGAGGACATATTTTGATGGAAGTGGATTTCTTTGACAAAGAGACCTAACTAAGTTTCAATTGATAAATGACGGACAAAAGCAGCTATACCCAAAGAACGAACACTGGGAAACGAATGTGAACTATCTGCATTTTTGTTTTTCTTCCCGGTTATTTATACCTTCTGAATCCAATTCTCCCTATGCAACAAGAGAACTGTTCGGTTCTGCAAACATATATTGTATCTAGGATATACTGCAACATATCCAACATATAAAGGACTGCTTGCCATCTAGGGGAGGGGGTGGAGGGAGGGAGGGGAAAAAAAAATCGGAAAAAAAACGAGTGCAAGGGATAATGTTGTCAATATAAAGTAATCATTAAATAAAAAATAAAAAATAAAAAAAAAGTAATCTCACTAGCCTTAACACCTTCTTTTGGATATGTTCAACACTTTTGTCCTTCCTAAACTAGGATGCTAAAAATTAATACAGCACTCTTGATGGGGCCTGATCAGAGGGCACTATTTTGGAATCCTTACATTCTTCCTTCTCCATGCTAATCATCTCAGGGAAGAAAAGAATTAAATTCTCATTATTTTTTTTCATTCATTTCTTCACTGATGTGTTTGTTCATTCACTTATTTTCCTACTTGTTTGATGATTCAGTTGTTTATTGTTTAACATCCCAGACTTTCAGATCATATAAAGAATGAAATTCATTCATTTCCCATATATGTGTCTTGACCAGTAACAAGTGCCCCAACACATATATATTTTTTTCTAAATGTGTGAAGCAGATTATTTTTTGGACTGCAAGCATAGATTTTTATACTTAACATTTTAAGTCTAATTATGTTTGACTCAGTATATCAGACTGGTGAGATTTTTTTAAAGATAGTAAAGTGTACCAAAGAATACTAGATATGGAATGAAAAAAATTGGTTTTAAATACAGCTTTTGATACATTTTAGCTATGTAAAAACACACAAGTATTTAAAATGGCTAAACTTCCATTTTCTTAACTGTACAATGGGGATAATGAAAACATTTGTACTTTAACTATAGGGTCAATATATGTGTGTGTGTGTGTGTGTGTGTGTGTGTGTGTATAAAATCTACGTGTGTGTGTGTGTGTATTATACACACACACAGGATGTGTATTATAGAAATTAAATGTTATTAAATAATGATATTAACTTGTTATGAGCCAGAACTCTGAAACAAGGATTCTTACAAGGTGCTAAATCAGTGGAATTGATAAAGACAATGGTTATCTAGTTTAACATGGTGCTTAATAGTTCTCTAAGTTCAGTATGATTGATTTAATCTTGTAACAAATAATGGTTTCCTAGTGATATAATGATAGGTTTATACTCAGTGTAGAACATATAAGATGAGACAAACTCAGTCAAGGGAAGCAGAGATAGATTCATTCCATTGTCCACTTTTATGGTCACTGGAGGCTGAAGCACATACCCTTGGACTCAGATTCACTTCATCTCACACTACCGTGGTGGCCTATCTTCCTGCATTTTCTCCACTGAAACCATGATTCCTGAAGGACCTCCAGAAAGCTAGCTGAAGCCTCAGGCAAGGTGACAAGATTTTTAAGGAGATAATAAAGGATTTGGATTTTAACACCTGGCTATTCTTATGGTGATTACTCTGCTGAAACAAAGGCTGGTCCAGAGATGCCCAGAAAACCCATCAAGAACATTACATAAACTCATTATTGTTATATTTTACATCATTTAAACAGAGCTATTTCACCAAAGATCATTTAACTTACAAATTAGAAAAAAAAAACTTTCTATTAATGATTTTTACATTCACAATGTTTTAAAATACCAAAGAGGACAGGTCCCACTCTTTTGAACATTCCAGTATAAAATTAATTTTATTAATTGACTTTATATTAATTGACTATTCTTCCGCTAGTCAGTTAAACACTTCCAAATTTAACCTAACTAGCTCTTGTCTCTGAAATTTATGCACAAATGTAACTTTGCTATTGAGTTAGTTAAATGTTTTGCAAGCATTCTAGATATATATATATATATATATATATATACTGCCACAAAAGGAAATGGGCATGAATTGGTCTTAAAATCATGCATTCTCATTTTTAAGGGTCACCAAAATAGGTTCCTTTTAAAGAATTGTTAAAACATCTGCTCAAGAATATGTACTAGAATTTCTAGGAATAGAAGTTAATCTTGTAGATATATAGTTGTAAAACTATATTTTTTACACTTATAAATAAGGATAATTTTCCATATTCTATTTATAGGACCATAATGTTATAATTCTTGTGTAGGAGTTGTCTTTGGTGATCATTAAGTCAAATTCTTTATTTTACATACGGAAAGAAGGTAAGCTCAATTGTTGTACTCAATAAGTATGATTACAATTGAAGAGATATGATAAATGGCTTAGCAAGAAATTAAAAACCTCTTGTCTCTTTAAGAAATATGAATTCATTTCATCCATGGAATTTGAAGGAGAGATTATTTACCAAATGGACATTGAAATGCTACATAAGAATCTTTAAAAATTTAAGCTTAGAGCCTATGATTGCAGATTGGCAATTACCATGAGTAAAAAGGGGGGTTAGCCCAAATCTTCATATATCAGAAGGAGAGAAGGTTTTTCTTTTTTTAACCTGAGTGCCAATTAAAAATATTTATGAAATCAACATCATAAAATATTAGCTACAAAGTAATCCCTTACATAACCATAATTCCTTATCCAAGTAATGAAAAAGAACATTTGTGGGAAGAATAAAAATAATTTTATTAATTGACTTTATATTAATTGACTATTCTTCCGCTAGTCAGTTAAACACTTCCAAATTTAATCTAACTAGCTCTTGTCTCTGAAATTTATGCACAAATGTAACTTTGCTATTGAGTTAGTTAAATGTTTTGCAAGCATTCTAGATATATATATATATATATATATATATATATGCTGCCACAAAAGGAAATGGGCATGAATTGGTCTTAAAATCATGCATTCTCATTTTTAAGGGTCACCAAAATAGGTTCCTTTTAAAGAATTGTTAAAAACATCTGCTCAAGAATATGTACTAGAATTTCTAGGAATAGAAGTTAATCTTGTAGATATATAGTTGTAAAACTATATTTTTTATACTTATAAATAAGGATAATTTTCCATATTCTATTTATAGGACCATAATGTTATAATTCTTGTGCAGGAATTGTCTTTGGTGATCATTAAGTCAAATTCTTTATTTTACATACGGAAAGAAGGTAAGCTCAATTGTTGTACTCAATAAGTATGATTACAATTGAAGAGATATGATAAATGGCTTAGCAAGAAATTAAAAACCTCTTGTCTCTTTAAGAAATATGAATTCATTTCATCCATGGAATTTGAAGGAGAGATTATTTACCAAATGGACATTGAAATGCTACATAAGAATCTTTAAAAATTTAAGCTTAGAGCCTATGATTGCAGATTGGCAATTACCATGAGTAAAAAGGGGGGTTAGCCCAAATCTTCATATATCAGAAGGAGAGAAGGTTTTTCTTTTTTTAACCTGAGTGCCAATTAAAAATATTTATGAAATCAACATCATAAAATATTAGCTACAAAGTAATCCCTTACATAACCATAATTCCTTATCCAAGTAATGAAAAAGAACATTTGTGGGAAGAATAAAAATATATTTAGAATACAGTGGTAGTGATATATATACCCATAGAATGGATAGGTAGCCAAAACTAACTCCTTAGGTGCAACTGGATATTGAAAACATTTCTCTTTTGTGGATTCCTTACAAAAGTCTCCCCTTTGTATTTCTATGTTGTGTGAATTGTTCAGCAGTTTTCACTGGTTCTGATTTTCACAAGTCTCAGGAAGTCTGATGGATGTATATTTAACTCTGCTCTGCTACTTTTCCTCAAAGCTACATATGACCTTATGTTATTGTATCTATGTATCTATGAAGTGTTTATTTCTGCCACTTTAACTGTTATTTGAACTCTAGTTTCAGGTCTTCATCTTCTTTTCAGGATCATCTCAGGTATTTCTATTCTGTGATACCTTTAAAGGTAGATCTTTTTCTACCCCTCAGCAATTGCTTATTGAACCACCTACTAGATGCCACAATTTGCCAATATGAACAAATATGACAATATGATGAAAAAAAAAAAACAGAATGCTTTGTAATTGCTGAAGAGAAATTCAAGAAAGTTTAAGTTTACTGAGAAATTCAGACTATGAACTAAAATAATTGGACCTTTGTCATTCTTGTTAACATATCTCTGGATCTCTAAAGATCCTCATCTAATGAGCTGTAGTTATCTTTGTGGAGTACTGAGCACTTAAACTCTGGTAAATTTAAAGATAAATGCTCATCAAACTTCAGTCAGTATCATAAAATGATGCTCATTAAATTTTCAAAGTGATTCAGAGGTTGTCAAACCCCTGTTCTCCTTCCCCTCTTTTCTTTATTCCTTCACCCAATTATAATGCTGATAAATGGCAAATCCTTGTTCTGGATAAAGAAGTAGCACCTTGTTTTTTCCCAAATCGCTCCTATAAGGCTCTTTGTTGTAAGAAAACCTATTGAAAAAAATTATTGAGACATATTTGACCCTTGTTAAATATGTATTTCCCATACAAAATAGAAAATCTAGGACAACATGTTAGGTGACAGAAATTTATTGAGTAATCCAAAACTAAATGAAAGTGTTCAGATAGCCAATACCTTATTTATAAAATGTAGACACAGAATCTAGAAGCATTTTCTGTCCCTGGCTTTCCTTCAGGTCTTAATTATTTGAAAAGAGTACCCTTAGTCAGACATAAAAATATATGTACATATATTTTAACTATTCTTTTTCTTACTGTGTCTATAGATTTAATGTATATAAATAGAATATACAAACACTTACAGTCACATACACCTTACATTTGGGGAAGTATATGATAATATGTGGTAGGGGAACTCCTGAAAGGTGATTCAACATTTTGTTTGTCAATTATTGTGTACAAATTAATAATTTTATTTCTCCAACCAATTATCTATTTCTGCTTTCTCCTTTAAACATGTTTACATATGTGCACACATACATACACACACAGAGAGCTCTTCTTTTACTGATCTAGCATCTGTCCCATTTTTATCTGATTTACATTATATGTTCAGCAGATACTGACCACTATAATGCAAGCACCTATTTATTCATTGCTTTGTATGTGTCAGTTGCTGTACCAAATACAGTAATTAACAAAGAAGAAGAAGAAAGAAAAAAAATGAAAAAAGAAAAGTAATAATCAGCTCTTGTCCTCAATAGGCTTACATTTATCCTGAATAAATTGAGTGGGAGATACTCAAGTTCATATCAGAAAAAGAAATGTCACGGATGGAACCTTGAGATGAATTAAAGTATACATGAATGTTTTCTGGATACTTTCTTTTATTTTTTTTAAATAACATTTTATTTTTTTCCTCCATCACATGTCAAGAAAAAATTTACCATTCATTTTTACAAGTTCTTTTTTTTTTCTCCTTACCTCCTAATATTGAAGCAATCTTTCATTATGTATAAATTTTATAAGGTCACATTGTAAAATATTTGTGATATATGATGTAATGCAATTTCTATAATTTTGTTCAAAAGATTTGCATCAATATTCATTACTATAATTGATCTAAACTTTTCTTCCTGATTTAAGTATCAGTACCATTTTGGTGTCACAAGTATGGCAAAATTGGTATACCAAAAAATTGGTAAGATTTTTTCATGTATTTTTCCAAATAGTTTATATAGTATTGGAATTAATTGTTCTTTAAATGTTGGGTAGAATTCATCTGAGCCTCGGGGTTTTTACTAGGGAGTTTTTCTATGGCTTATTAATTAACTTTTTTCCCCCCATTGTCAATTGGGGTTAAATGACTTGCCCAGGGCTGTATCACCCTATAGTTATAAAGTATTTTGTGTCTGAAGTCAATTTGAACTCAGGTTCAACTGATTTTGGGGCTGCTACTCTCTCCTCTGAGACACCTAGCTGCCTCAATTTATTTTTCTAAAATGGGGTTATTTAGATATTCCATTTCCTTATTTGTTTATCTAGGTCATTTATATTTTGAGTGATATCACTCAGGTTCTTGAACGTGTTGAAATAAAATTTGGCAAAATATTCCCTAATAATTGTTTTAATTTCTTCTATGTTGTTAGTGATTTTACCCTTTTCATTTCTGATAATGAATATTTCTTTTTTTTTTCTTTTGTTTCTTAATAAAGTTAATCCATGTGTTTTATATCTTGTTTTACCTGGATAAAACCAGTTCCTGGTTTATTTATTAGCTTAATAGTTGTTGTTGTTGTTGTTGTTGTTGTTTTCTTTCAATCTGGTAATATCATTTTAGATTTTCAGGATTTCCAATTTGGTGCTTACTTGAAGACGTTTTATTTGTTCTTTTTCAATTTATTTTTAATTCTGTGCCTAAATTACTAATGTATTCTTTTTCTATATTGTTGATGTAAGAATTTAGAGAAATGAATTTTTCCCTTAATACTGCTTTGGCTGCATAAATACTTTCCGTATTTTGTGCCAGTGTTGTTATTCTCTTTAATGAAATTATTGTTTTTAATTGTTCTTTCACTCACCTTTCATTTAGGATTAAATTATTTAGTTTGTAGTTAATATTTAATCTATCTTTCTGCTGCCCCTCATTTAATGCAATTTAATTGGATTATGATCTAAAAAAGAAAATGTTAATATTTCTACTTTTTTTTACATTTGATTTTGAGGGTTTTTTGCACTATAAAATGGACCATTTTTCAGTAGGTATGATGTACTACATCTATCTATATATATATATTTCTGTTTCCATTCAGGTTTCTATAAGGTTTGCAATATGAAACTCTCTTTACCTTCTCATTTTCTTTCTTGTTTATTGCTTAGATGGATTAATCAAGTTCTGAAATAATACAGCTGAGTTCTCCCACGAGTGTCATATTATAGTCTTCCTCAAAGTATAACTGAACTTCTTTGAGAATTTGGATCTATACCACTTAATGAATATATCTTTTATTTTGATGTTGCTTCATTGTCTATCTGGTACATTTTAACAAGATGTTCTTTCCTTGGTTACCTATTTTAATTAGATCTATTGTTTTTCTTTTATTTTGTCTGAAATCAGGATTGCTATTTATGCTAATTATCCCATTTATTTCAGCTTATATTCACTCCCATTTATATTCAGACTCTCTTTCTTTCTTTTTTTTTTTATTTAATAATTACTTTATATTGACAGAATCCATGCCAGGGTAATTTTTTTTACAACATTATCCCTTGCACTCATTTCTGTTCCGATTTTTCCCCTCCCTCCCTCCACCCTCTCCCCTAGATGGCAAGCAGTCCTATATATGTTAGATATGTTGCAGTATATCCTAGATACAATATATGTTTGCAGAACTGAACAGTTCTCTTGTTGCACAGGGAGAATCGGATTCAGAAGGTATAAATAACCCGGGAAGAAAAACAAAAATGCAGATAGTTCACATTCGTTTCCCAGTGTTCGTTCTTTGGGTGTAGCTGCTTCTGTCCGTCATTTATCAATTGAAACTCAGTTAGGTCTCTTTGTCAAAGAAATCCACTTCCATCAAAATATGTCCTCATACAATATCGTTGTCGAAATGTATAATGATCTCCTGGTTCTGCTCATTTCACTTAGCATCAGTTCATGTAAGTCTCGCCAGTCCTCTCTGTATTCATCCTGCTGGTCATTTCTTACAGAACAATAATGTTCCATAACATTCATATACCACAATTTACCCAGCCATTCTCCAATTGATGGGCATCCATTCATTTTCCAGTTTCTAGCCACTACAAACAGGGCTGCTACAAACATTTTGGCACATACAGGTCCCTTTCCCTTCTTTAGTATTTCTTTGGAGTATAAGCCCAGTAGTAGCACAACTGGAAAAAAAGGGTATGCACAGTTTGATAACTTTTTGGGCATAATTCCAGATTGCTCTCCAGAATGTTTGGATTTGTTCACAACTCCACAAACAATGCATCAGTGTCCCAGTTTTCCCTCATCTCCTCCAACATTCATCATTATTTTTTCCTGTCATCTTAGCCAATCTGACAAGTGTGTAGTGGTATCTCAGAGTTGTCTTAATTTTCATTTCTCTGATTAATAGTGATTTGGAACACTTTCATATGAGTGGAGATAGTTTCAATTTCATCATCTGAAAATTGTCTGTTCATATCCTTTCACCGTTTATCAATTGGAGAATGGCTTGATTTCTTATAAATTAGAGTCAATTCTCTATATATTTTGGAAATGAGGCCTTTATCAGAACCTTTAATTGTGAAAATGTTTTCCCAGTTTGTTGCTTCTCTTCTAATCTTTTTTGCATTAATTTTGTTTGTACAAAGGCTTTTTAATTTGATATAATCAAAAATTTCTATTTTGTGGTCAATAATGATCTCTAGTTCATCTTTGTGACCAAAGATTTCTTCCTTCTCCACAAGTCTGAGAGATAAACTATCCTATGTTCCTCTAATTTATTTATAATCTTGTTCTTTATGCCTAAATCATGGACCCATTTTGATCTTATCTTGGTATATGGTGTTAAGTGTGGGTCCATGCCTAATTTCCGTCATACTAATTTCCAGTTTTCCCAGCAGTTTTTGTCAAATAATGAATTCTTATCCCAAAAGTTAGGACCTTTGGGTTTGTCAAACACTAGATTGTTGCAGTTGACTATTTTGTCTTGTGAACCTAACCTATTCCACTGATCAACTAATCTATTTCTTAGCCAATATCAAATGGTTTTGGTGACTGCTGCTTTATAATATATTTTTAGATCAGGTACAGCTAGACCACCTTCATTTGATTTTTTTTCATTAATTCCTTGGAGATCCTTGACCTTTTGTTCTTCAATATAAATTTTGTTGTTATTTTTTCTAGATCATTAAAATATTTTCTTGGGAGTCTGATTGGTATAGCACTAAATAAATAAATTAGTTTAAGGAATATTGTCATCTTTATTATATTCACTTGGCCTATCCAAGAACACTTAATATTTTTTCCAATTATTTAAATATGACTCTATTTGTTTTCCTTTGGTAGATAGATCCCCAAATATTTTCTGCTATCAACAGTTATTTTGAATGGAATTTCTCTTTGTATCTCTTGCTGTTGGATTTTGTTGGTGATGTATAAAAATGCTGAGGATTTATGTCACCCATTCGTTTTTTAGGATGAAATTATTTACTTTACAGTTACTTTTTGTTTTATTTTCCCCTAGCCTTTTATTGAAAGCAATTTTTATTGTGCCATAATCTGAAAAAAAATGCATTTACTATTTCTGCCTTTCTGCATTTGATTTTGAGATCTTTGTGTTCAAATATACAGTCAATTTTTGTATTAGTTCCATGAAGTGCTGAAAAGAGTGTTTTCCTTTCTTTCTCTATTCAGTTTTTTCCAAAGATCTATCATACAACTTTTATAGTACTCTATTCAATTATTTAACTTCTTTCTTATTTAGTTTGTGATTTATCTAGTTCGGAGAGAGCAAGTTTGAGATCTTCCATTATTACAGTTTTACTGTCTATTTCTTCTTGCAGCTCTCTTAACTTTTCCTTTAGGATTTTAGATGCTATACCACTTGGTGCATATATGTTTAGTACTGATTATTTTCTTTATCTATGGTAGCCTTTAAGAAGATATAGTTTCCTTCCTTAGCTCTTTTAATTAGATCAATTTTTGCTTTTGCTTGATCTGAGATCCCATAACAGAGATACAGTTCTCAAGAGTTCTTTTCTTTTTACTTTTTTATGCTTCTCTTGAGTTCTATATTTAGAGGTCAAATTTTTTGTTTAGTTCTGGTATTTTCATCAGAAATAAATGGAATTCATTTGTTTTGTTGAATGTCCATCTTCTTACCTGAAAGAAAATGTTCAGTTTATCAGGATAGTCTATTCTTGGCTGCATTCCATGTTCCTTTGCATTTTAGAATATCAGATTCCGGGACCTTCAATTCCTTAAAGTAGAAGTTACTAGGTCCTGGGTAATCCTTACTGTGTGGCTCCTCAGTATTTGAATTGTTTATTTTTGGCTGCTTGAAATATTTTTGCTTTGGTCCAATAGTTCTGAAATTTAGCCAAAATATTTCTTGGAGTTTTAATTTTGGGATCTTTTTCAGGTGGTGTTTGGTGAATTCTTTCAATGGCTATTTTATCTTCTGATTCCAGAATACCAGAGCAGTTTTCTTTGAGGATTTCCTGAAAAATAATGTCTAAGCTCTCTCTTTTTTTTCATCATAGTTTTCAGGAAGTTCAATAATCATTAAATTGTCTCTTTTAAATCTGTTTTCTAGGTTAGTTGTTTTCCCAAGTAAATATTTTACTTTTTCTTCTATTTTTTCATTTTTCTTTGGTTTTGCTCAACTGATTCTTGATGTCTCATTGAGTTATTCATTTCTACTTGTTCATTTCTGAGTTTTAGTTAATTACTGTCTTCATATACTTTTTTTAGTTCCTTTTTTTTATTTTCCCAGTTGAATTTTTAAGTGAGTTGTTTTGTTCTCTGGCTTTTTTTTTTACATGTCACAAATTCTATTTTTTAAAGAGTTGTTTTCTTTTTCAATTTCACAAATTCCATTTTTCAGGGAGTTGTTTTCTTTTTCCATTTTGTCAAATTTATCTTTCTATCTTTTAAGGAGGTGTATGCTTTTTCCATTTCACTAAGTCTATTTTGTAATGAATTTTCTTCAGATAATTTCTGTGCTTCATTTTCCAAAGCCTCTTGCAAAATTCCCATTTCCTTTTCCCATTTTTCTTCTAGTTCTCTTTTGAGACCCTTTTAAATTTCTTCTAGAAAAGCCTTGTGCTATGGGGGCCAATTTATATCCTCTTTTGGTGCTTCATCTTGAGATGATCTATTTTTAGTCTCCTTTGGGTTTGAAATCTGTTCTTCCCTTTCACCATAAAAACAAACTATGGTCAGAGTTCTTTTGGGGAAGGATTGGAGGGCTGAGGGAGAGATTCAAAGTCTCTCTGCTGCAGCATACTCAGCAGGGAAGACTTCAGGCTCTAGACTCCAGAGTTCAGGATCCATCTTTGATGAGCCATGTGGCAGTTTGCCTGTCTCCTTCACTTCTCCTCCAAAAGACCAAGGACTTTGACTGATCCTGACTCTGACTGATCCTGAGGCCCTTCAGAGAGCTAGTGCAGACATTATATGAGATCAATTTTAATTCTTTAGAGATTTTGCCCATAGGTATTTTAATATTGTATCCTTCTGAGTTTTTGTCTTTGCCCTGTCAATATAATAACTTTCTATGGTTATAGTTATTGTTCTTTTTGCCCATTTCTCTCTCTCTCTCTCTCTCTCTCTCTCTCTCTCTCTCTCTCACACACACACACACACACACACACACACATTTTTTCTCTCTTTCTCTCCCACTCACTCTCTCTCACACACTCACACACACACTCTATCTCCCTCTCTCCCTCTCTCCATCTTTTTCTCTCTCTCCTTTTGTCTCTGTCACTGTTTCTCTATGTCCCTCTGTCTTTGTCTCTGTCACTGAGTCACTCTCTCTGCTTTTGCTTCTGTTTCGGTCTCTGTCCATCCATCCATCCATCTGGCTGGCTGTCTCTATGTATCTTTCTCTGTCTCTCTCTTGCTGTCTCTCTCTGTATGTGTCTCTCATTTGGTCTATCTTTCTCCCTCTGTGTTTGTCTCTGTGGCTCTCTATCTCTGTTTGTTTTTTCTATATATCTGTCTCTTCCCATTCACTTTATTTTATATTTAAGCTCTGCTCTCTGAATGGAAGAAATACTATCTCATTTTTCTTGTGCCAGTGGTCACAGACCATGGATGTTTACATAAAATTGCACTGACAATATCCTGAAGCCCATGGGGGTCCCTGGTATTTGTTGTTTGTTGAGAGGGTAAAGTGTGTGATGTCTAGCAAGGCTTCAGACTGTTGATGTTTGGCAGCCTACTTGATCCTGAACAAGGTAGTTAGTGTTGATGTTCAGTGGAGTGTTTCTCTGGGGCTGCAATGAGGCACATAGAAATGTATATCCTGGAAATCATTTGTTTGACCATGGTTACTGAATTATATGGTGGTTACCCAGAGCAAGACCTACAGGGTCCTTTGAATTTGTCAAAGCTTATGGGGTGCCATGTTATTGGTGCTCATCTGTTCCACTATTCTTGGAATCAGCAGATCCTTCTGATTTACTGAGATAGGACATTCTGCTGACCTTCTGGGTATCTTCTTGTCTTGCTTGCAATGACAGTCCCCCCTGACTTGAGTGAGAGTTATGTCTCCTGCAGATCTTTCAATTTTCCCATGGTAAAAGACTGTTTCACTCTGTTTCCTTGCTTATTCTACTGCTCCAACATCTTTCTTGGGCACTATTTTGTTTAGCCAAAGGTGAACATTGCAGGGTTACAGAGATTCACTGCTTAAGCTGCCATCTTGGCATACATGGATAGTTTCTTTTACTGAGGAAGTTGTGTGAAGGAAGAGAATAATATTCTAAGATGAGAATTTAGTAAAATTTCTGCTAAAAACCTTCCTAGTGGAGATAATGATGAAAAAAGAAGTCTCTGGAGTCAGGAAAAAAGCCCAGAAAGAAAGACATAACTTAACTGGATATTTTTATTAAAATTCTCAAGTTTTAATGGAGTTAACCAGAGCAATATATAAACACATTCAAACATAAATAAATATGTATTTGAAAAATATAATCATTATGACTTTAATTCACATTGATTTAATGTTAAAAATATATCCTAATTATAAACACACATAAACATCATTCATTATATATATGTATTTGTATACATATATACACACATACACACATATTCACTGTTTATATTGTACGTGCTGCTTAGTACATATATATTTATATGTGTGTGTGTATAAATGTATGTGTGGTATTGTTGTTGTTTAATCCCTCAGTCACATATAACTCTTTGTGTTCCCATGGACAATGGATGATAGGATCTTGAAGGTTCATTATTTCCTGAAGGATCTATACAAGCTCATGTTGTTTTTTCTTCCATAACACTATATATATCCATCTCATTCCCGGTTGTGTATTTTTCCTTTTGCCTTCAAACATTCCCAAAATCAAGGTGAATATGCATGTGTGTATATATACACACAAACATATATATACACATACATATATATATATATATATATATACACACATATACGTAAATACCTATATCCATGTTAATATGCATATATAGATATAATCATGAATGTGTGTATATATACATTGTGTACATGTATAGTGTATTACATGTGCATGTATGTATATGTCCACATGTGCACAGATACACACACACACATACATTGATATATTGTACGATGTGAATATAACATATACTTAATGAATATTGTTGGAATTCACTTGTAATTGAATAAATATTAGATAATAATCTATATGATGATTTCTTTTGTGATTACAACCTTTATAAAATAAGAAATGCTGAATAGTTCAGTCCAGTTTAGACCTCTTCTTCTGCAACAAGTATTATAAAGTGCCAGAAAGCAGTTAGAGGAAGCTAAGAATTTGTACTTACAACATTGTTACAATGGTATTTACATCATCGAGAAATATTTATTTAACTTTTGGCGTGTGTTAATATAAGATCTTTCCTAAACTACCAAATACATATACTACTAAAGAAAGTGACACACATTAGTGTTGATATTCTCACAAATGGATAGAAGAAAAAGTGATTGCATCTTATTGAAATAGCAGACCCATACTGCTTTTCTAAGATGTAAATAAAGGCTTTGATATGATTTGATCAATCCCAAAAGAAGTAGACTACAGTGGAAGGGCCCATACTTCTCTTACAAGAAAACATGTTTCATATTCTACTCTAATATTAAATTTGTGATTGAGAGCAAATAACATTTTCCTTGTCATTCTGTTTCATTTTCCTAATTTTTAAAATAGCCTATTTAGAAGGCCCATTAAATTATTCTCAATTTTACCTATTATAATTTGATCTTAAATGTGCTAAAAAGAAACAACGAAAATGAGGCTTGTTCATTATATCTTACCATTTTGATCTGGAATATCAGGAAAAAGAAAAAAAAAGTATGTTTCCATTTTATACAGAAACATCTGATAAACATTTGTGTGTGTGTGTTTATACTATCCCTTGTTCTTCCAATTTACTTATTTTTTTTCCAATTTACTTATAATATCACCCTTTATGTCTAAATCATGAACCCAGTTCAATCTTGGTAGTGAGTGTTAGGTGTTGGTCAATGTCTAGTTTCTGCCATACTATTTTCCAAATTTCCCAACAATTTTTGTCATATAGTGGGTTCTTTTTTTCCAGAAGCTGGAGTTTTTGGCCTTATCAAATAATTGATTACCATGATCCTTGACTATTGTGTCTTGTGAGTTTAATCTAATCAACTACTCTGTTTCTTCAATGATACCAAATGATATAGTTTTGATGGCCTCTGCTTTAAAATATAGTTTTAGGTCTCATCCATGTAGCTAGGCCACCTTTATTTTCATTTTTCACTTAATTTCTTTGAAATTCTTGACCTTTTGTTCTTCTATATAAATCTATTATTTATAGATGTTCCTCCTTTGAAAACAGAATGTGTTTTTTTCCTTTTTTTCTGTTTTTTTTTTCAATTATTTTTGGTAATTTTGTATACTTAAGCAACATTTATATACAATATTGTATGACTACTCTTTCCATTTACACTGTTTTAAATATTGAATATATTTTTGCTTATGTCTATTTCACTCTTGTTCAGTTCATATATATTCTTTCATAATTCCCTGCTTTTATTATATTAATTTCTTATATTATAGCAACAACTCACTTTTTCCACTTGCCAAAAATTAATTAGTTATGACTCAGTCAATTGGCATTTCATTTCCACTTCTTGAGGTCACAAAAAAGTGGTGTTACAAATATGTTAATGTCTCTGGCAGCTATTTTTAAATCAAAACCCTGTTTAGAAATAATAAAATTATAAAATGATCAATTCTGATGGATGTGGCTCTTTTCAACAATGAGATGATTCAGGCTAGTTCCAATGGTTTTTTGATGAAGAGAGCCATCTGTTTATCATAACAGTATTTTCACTTTCCTTGTTGTTGATCACTTGCATTTTTTTTTCTTTTTCATTTTTTTTTAGTTTTTTGATGTGATATTTTCTTGTGCAGTATGATAATTGTGGAAATATGTATAGAAGAATTGTACATTTTTAACATGTATTGGATTATTTGCAGTCTAGAGAGGGAGTAGGGGGAAAAGATGGAAAAAAATGAAATGCAAGGTTTAGTAAGGGGGAATGTTGAACATTATCAATGCATATATTTTGAAAATAAATAGGTTTTTTTAAAGAAACATATCTACATATCTTTACCTCTATTTTCAATATGTGTGTATGCATATGTATATATTAATATGTATATGTGTATATACACACACATTCACGTATATATTTGTTTTGTTTACATTGCATTGTTTAAATTTTATTACTTTTTATGTCACACTGAGGGAAGAAGATTAATATACCCTACAAATATTTCATTTCTCTCTTTAAATAAAATGGGAAGTTGCAATTCAATTAATATTTTAAATGAATTTAATTAAATTTGATGACATGTTGAGCACATTTATTCTTTCAGCATTAATTTTACTTTAAGTTATAGTGTAGCTTTATAATTTATTTTGAATGACAGTGATTTTTAAACTTTGCATTATAACTTCCTATCTTGGAATTATATGATTATTAATAGCACATTTTCTTTTATTATCCATAGTCATTTTGCATGCCGTTGTCTTTTCTGATATGCTTCATTCATGCAGAATAATTGTTGGATTTAATTTTCTTATTCATTCTTACACTCTTTAATTAAATAAATTGAATATAAATTTGTGATTTTTAAATATTTTCTTTTTTTTTCACTTTTTTCCTCTTTGAAATATATTTGTGAACAGTAAAAAATCTGATTACTCTCTCATCCAAATCTCTTCAATTGATAACAAAGAAAACAAAAACCCATTACACATTATTCTGTGAGTAACAGATATAGCAAATTTCCTAATTGATCATATAAGAAGAGAGGAACTTATTTTAAATTTAGCTGTTTACTTGTCTTAATAGATCAAGAATAAACATAATCAATCCGCTGGAACTGTTTTAATCATTACAAAAATAAGGGTTCCTAATTCTTTCAACCTCATTTTTCTTCTCCATATTTCTGTCTCTGCATAAATTAGTCTTTTGTTTTGGTTCGACTTTGTTCTATATCAGTACATGCAAAGCTTCACAGGTTTTCCTGAAATAATCCCCTTTATCATTTCTGATAGCACAAGAGTATTACATAAGATTTATATATAAATAACTACTTCATCGATTTCCCAATAATGTGAACTCAGGTTGATTTCCATTCTGTGCTATACCAAAGGGTGAAAATATTTTTTGTAAATTCTCAAATTTTATTTTATTTAGAACGAATCCCTTTCTTAATATACTTTCTAATCCCATCTTTGCCATTCATCTTCATCCTTTCTATTTCCCTGGTGCATAAAATATATTCTTATATTCAGATTTTTTGTGTATTCTTCTCTATTTTGACCAGGTCAGATTGGAATAAAATCGCAGTATCAGTTCCTTTGTCTCTCTCTAAATTTGTATCAACTTCTAGTTGCTCATCTTGACTTTGTGAAATGTTTTTTCTTAACTTTTCCTTGCCAGGAAACTCCTTTTCCCTTCATTTTCCACTCTTGAGATCATCAAGATATAATAGAAACACTTGTAGGCCTTCTATATAATTAAACTCATAATAATAGAGTTTAGAAAGGATACATATATTGTATATTCCCTCTGTTAACACACACACATTTATGTAGGCCTTTATGTTTAATTTTTCTAATGTAGCTTTATTTTTTGATAGACTCCTGTATTTGCATTTTAAAATTCATACGCAACATTGTTCCCCAACTTCAACATTCTTGGAGACTCTCTATTTCTCTCATAATGCTTTTTTTCCCTTAGTAGTATTATGTTCAGTTTTCTAGATAAGTTATTCTTAAACATAAGACTATATTCTTGGCCCTCTTCAATATCATATTCTGACTTCAGAACTCTTTATAGTGGGTAGCGGCTAAATCATGTATTTTTCTGACTGATTTCTTGGTACTTGATTTTTTTTCCTTTGGCTATTTGTGACATTTTTTTTTCTTTGACGTGGAAGCACTGGATTTTGTCTTGTTGTTACTAGAATTTTTCAATTTGAGATCTCTTTCAGGAAATTTACAACAGAATTTTATTTCTACTTTGCCCTATGCTTCTGAGAGATCAGGGCAGTTTTTTTTTTTTTTTTAAATGATTTCTTGAGATATATTTAGGCACATTATTTTTACTCATATTATTCATGGTCCACTGAGTCTTTTTTTGTCCTTGATCTGTTTTTCAGTTCTGTTATTCCAAGCTAGCTCCCTGGAGACCTCGGGATTAACCAAGTCAGGATAAATTAAAGTGCTTGGTCTTTAGGGGGAGGAGTGAAAGCAGTTAAACTGCCAGGAATTTTGCCAAAGATCTCTCTTCGATTCCAGAATCCAGAATCTCCACCTTTCTCCTCCTGGTTGTGCTGCCAAATGAATTTCTGACCTCTATCACCTCACCCTCTAATCCTTGCCTAAGATTATCTTAATATCAAATATTGAGCCAGCACCAAACAGTGAGAAAAGCCATTTATCCAAAACATATGCTAATAGAGTCATTGTCTCATATGGAATAGGTAATTAGCCTTACATGCTCAGTTGTCTGATTCAAGCACATCTTTTTTGAAGTTTCAGTACTCTACACAGTTCAATTGCTTTTATTCTCATAATCATCAGATACAGTTTGATTGTTCTCCTTCCCCTTTCCAACTCCTTCCTCCAACTCCTTAGCTCTCCAAGATCCTGACCTGGATTTGGATCTCAGCCACATTTGGATACTGTTGCCTTTAACCACTGTCAGAAAAATGGAAAGGTTTGATGAATCAGTGATACAAACTTTTAGGCTTCTCACTGACCTGAAATTCCTGACAAGGTTTTTCTTCTGCAAGCTGAACTAGAAACTGTAACTAAACCTCTATTTTACCTCTGGACTCAGAGTCATACCACTGCTCCCTGTCAATCTATTTTCAGGACACATAATGGGGTTTCCCTATTTAGGTACACTAACTTTGGGGAAAAGGTTCTCTTTCTGTCTTATCATGGATTTGTGACCTGAAATTGGATAGTGGGTGATAAAGCTGCTAGTTTGCATCTCTCCTCATAATGGCGTTATTGCATGGATTTGCTGTTATCCCAATATGTGTGAGATATCTTCTTGCTTCAGTTCATATCTTCTTACTCAATATCAGTGTATTAAGAATTCAATGTGGTTCTCACCAGACTCCATTCCTGGCTTGCTAAATTGCAGTCATTCTATCATTTTGGCCCCACCTTCAATTTATTTCATTATTTAATTTATTTTAAACATTTTCTCTTAAGTCAGTACTTTGTTTTTCTTTATTAATTGTGTTAATACAGATTGGATGCTAGCCTGTTCCCATAGATTCAACACTTCTCTTCCTATTTACTTTTCCCATCTCAAAATGTGTGAATGTCCTTAAATCAATTTGTATTTCTTTCCCATTATACTTTTTATTTTTCTCTTCTCTTTCCATGAAAGAGTTAGATAAGTGTTTTATTATTTTGTCTACACCCTTAAATCTTTTAATTACAATAACATTGTGTTACAAAACCCTTTCTTTAAAAAATATTTTTGTTTACATTTCACAAATATTAATTCTTTATCCTCCTAATCCATCCTGACTTCCATTCTCCAATTAATGGTTTATATACAGTTGTTAGTTCAATGTTAATTTTCTTTGTCCCCCATGTAATTAGAATTTCTAGAGCACCAAATCTGAACTCTCTCTTGTAGTAAAATCTACAATTCCATTTATAGATAGTATCCATTACTCCCTTTTTTTCTGTACCCTTCATTTTAGTTCATGAAGACAATATTGTGAAATGCAAACAGAGTTTGCTGTGGGAGTCATTCAGTGTCCTGAGTCATGAAGCTCTTCTACCCATTGTAATCTCCACTTTGAGTCCTTTTATTTCTGCATCTGTACCTTCGGTATCACTATACTGACTTAGCTTCTGACTAATGGATTGAAGTTCTAATGATGTAAGTTTGGATCTGTAATTATGATTATGATTGTGATTATGAGCTTATTTCAATGGGTGGCATATATTAGATGCTTAATAAATATTTACTAACATCGACAATGAAGAGATTTCCATGTGGAAAACTTTTCTTTTGATTGATATATACATATATATATATATATATATGTATATATATATCAGCAACTCATCTGTAAGCCAAAGATTCTTTATCATCCCCATCATCAACAGGCTAATATATGATAGTTGGGAGATAGATATCAATTGCTTAAATCATATCTCTAGCAATAATATAAGGAAGGTACAAACAATTGTTTCTATAGTTTAGAGATTGGGGAAAAAGATCATACCTACTCTTGACATTCTTGCTTATTTAGATTCTGATTATTGCCACATGCAAAATTGTGTTAAACTCTCAAAAAACTTTGAGTTTTTGCCATTTATAAGACAAAAGAATGGTGAGAAAAAATGAATCATCACTCAATCTTATCAAATCAAGTATTAATATCTTATTAACTCTTCTAGTGATTTTTGATCGCTGTTTAGTTAGATACTCCTAACTTGACTCCTTATAGAAATGACCTTCAGGCACTATAGGCTATGCCACAGTCCTATCTGTCACCAGATTATTTAAGAGCAATATGTAGTTTCTTTTGTTTATCATTTGTAGATACTACAAGTATATTCTAGAATTGAGAAACTAAAAGATCAAGAAATATTACTAGACTTAGCTTTTTTTTTTAATTGATAAAGGAGTATGCTTTAAATGCATCGACCTCTGTAATTACAGGAATCCAAGCTGTAGTCTTTCTCAAGAGGCTAACATTATTTACTAGGTTCTTGATTAATGAGCCATCAAAAGCATCTTTTTTTTTTTCAGATGACAGTGCAGAAAAAGGCTATAAAAATGGATCACCATAGATGACCTTGCTGTATTTGAATTGTTGTTGTTTAGTTGCTATTCAGTCATGTCTGATTATTTATGACCCCATTTGGGTTTTCTTGGCGATGAGTTGTAATTTCTTTCTCTAGCTCACTTTATAGATGAAAAAATGGAGGTAAATAGCATTAAATGACCTGCTCTATATTACACAGAAAGATTATTATCTTTCATTATCAAAGAGAACCAAAATGACATCATTATGCTAGTCAAGTTACAGTATATCTGATTGTGACTGATCAGATTGTTATGAGGTTTGAATACTCTACCACAGGTCATGAACAAATAATAGTTCACAAGAATATTTAGGATGATTTCTCTAAATTCGAACATCTCATATTTCTTTTGGTTGACTTCAATTTTGCTTTGAGCTTTAAAGCACAGCATCTTCCCTAATGAAAATTTTGAAGAAATTTGTTATGTGTTTTGACTGCAGGGAGGGATCCCTGCTTGCCACCGTAAACAGGCCACAGTTGAACAAGCAGACAATTTCAGCTTACTTTTTCTTCTTTACACCAATGGGTGAGCAGTGTGATCTTTAAAAGCTTGTTTAATAACACAGGGGATTACTAAATCCCACTGCTACTTCCACTGAAAATCTTATCCTATGTTATAGTCAAAGGTTCTGATAAAGGCCTCATTTCCAAAATATGTAGAGAATTGACTCTAATTTATAAGAAATTAAGCCATTCTCCAATTGATAAATGATCAGAGGATATGAACAGACAATTCTCAGATGAAGAAATTAAAATTATTTATAACATATGAAAATATGCTCCTAATCATTATTAATCAGAGAAATGCAAATTAAGACAACTCTGAAATACCACTACACACTTGTCAGATTGGCTAGAATGACAGGGAAAGATAATGTGGAATCTTGGAGGGGATGTGGGAAAACAAGGACACTGATACATTGTTGGTGGAATTGTGAACACATCCAGCCATTCTGGACAGCAATTTGGAACTATGCTCAAAAAGTTATCAAACTTTGCATACTCTTTGATCCAGCAGTGTTTCTACTGGGCTTATACCCCAAAGAGATACTAAAGAAGGAAAGGGACCTGTTTGTGCCAAAATGTTTGTGGCAGCCCTGTTTGTAGTGACTAGAACTTGGAAAATGAATGGATGCCCATCAATTGAAGAATGGCTGGGTAAATTGTGGTATATGAACGTTATGGAATGTTATTGTTCTGTAAGAAATGACCAGCAGGATGAATACAGAGAGGACTGGCAAGACTTACATGAACTGATGCTAAGTGAAATGAGCAGAATCAGGAGATCATTATATACCTCAACAATGATACTGTTTGAGGATGTATTCTGATGGAAGTGGATCTCTTCAATAAAGAGAGCTAATTCAGTTTCAATTGATCAAGGATGGACAGAAGCAGCTACATCCAAAGAAAGAATACTGGGAAATGAATATAATCTGCTTGCATTTTTGGTTTTCTCCCCGGGTTATTTATACCTTCTGAATCCAATTCTCCCTGTGCAATAAGAGAACTGTTCGGTTCTGCACACATATATTGTGTCTAGGATATACTGCAACCTATTTAACATGTAAAGGACTGCTTGCCATCTGGGAAAGGGGGTGGAGGGAGGGAGGGGAAAAATTGGAACAGAAGTGAGTGCAAGGGATAATGCTGTAAAAAATTACCCTGGCATGGGTTCTGTCAATAAAAAGTTATTAAAAAAAAAAAAAGAAAATCTTATCCTATGGCCTGAGCTGCCTGTGTGCAGGATTGTGACCACATCTCCCCACTGTATCTGCATCTGCTGCTTCATCATTTATCTGTCACCACAAGGCTTTGTGATAGGTGAAAATGGTAAAATGGCATGGCTAATCTCTTTTGACTCATGCTTAAATTGGATTTAAATGAGTCAGAGTTACATGAAGTTGTCAGCATCACTCTCAATTTCAGGCATTCACAGTTCAGTGGCAGAACATAATCAAGATGACTGATGATGATTTGAGATCCAATGGATGACTTTGTGTCTTTGATGTCTAACCAATCTCAAAGTACTCCACAGTACCTGTTTCAGCTGCTTTCATGATTATTGAAACAAATAGTTCTCATAAACTCATTCCATCAAAGGAAATATTCAGATGCTTATGGAAGGCACTCACTACTAAGTCACCAAGAGATTTAGATACTTTGAGTATATTCAATCTGCATTATTCCATCTGATGAAATGCTAAGTGTCTAAGGCCAGATTTGAACTCAGGAAGATGAGTTTTCTTGACTCCATGCTCAGGGCTTTATCACTATACCACCTAACTTGTTAAAGAACAACAACAAAAAAAATCCATTGATCATGAGAATTGTAATAAAATTTCACTTATTTCTTAAAATCTTAAAACCAAGAAAAACTAATGAAATATGAAATTAGGTTGTATATATTGATTGATAATCTGTGAAATTGTGCCACCAAGAATTTTGTTTTTAAAAATTCTTCATGTGGTCTTGGTAGCCCCAGGTTTAAATTTGAGATTTTTTTAAAACATTAAAAACACATTTATAGTAGACTTATAACTGACTTTTATGATCTTTTCCCATTTTCATGCCATTATTGAATACTTATTCTTAAACATGATAGACTATCATTCTAAAAATGTGCACTTGAAACATGCTAACCTATATTTTTTGCCATGTATTTCTTTTAGATTTTAAAAAATAGAACCTAAAATATTGTCTCCTAAAAGTTTTCTTTCTGACTAAGATTTAGAATAGGATATAATCTACTGAAATTTACAGCTCTACTATAAACTTCTGGAGACAAGGCTTTGTAATGGAAAATCTGACAAACCCATAACTAAAACAGCAATTACAGAGTCCCCAATAAATAAGCCTGATTCCTACACTGTTTAGTGTTTTAATATGAAAGAAGCATTTATTTTAAATACCTTGATCTTGTAATCTAATGCATTTAAGGCAATTTTTACTCTACCAGGTACTTCAATGACACTAAATCACTCACATATATTGGATAAATGAAACTAATCTAAATTTCCCAAGTGCACAATAATACTTTCCAACAAATAAAAGTAGTTTATCCATAAATTCTTCACTAATTGAAGTATGCCGTTTACCATGACAGAAGGGATGCCATACCTCTTTGGGAAGGAAATAAAATCCTTTTAAAAATATTTTAAGGTGAAAATTGATGTCCATTTCAAGAAGACTGTCACACTGGAATCATAATTCGTGGGAAAGGAAATGTAAACCATTATGCTAAGATAAATGATTTGATGATTCTCAACATAATTCTCTAATTCTCCAAATCTATAACCTTTAATCCATAGGGAATGCTTCAGAAACATAGAATTCAGCAAGAAAATACAAGAAACACGTCATACAATATCAGATTTACTGAGAAAAGCATATTCAACAACTAAACTTTCTTTTGAGTTGTAGCACTAATAGGTCCTTTTCCTTCTCCTTTGGCAATTATTTTACCCTGTACCTTTTAAAGGGGACAAGGAGAAATCAAATACTGAATTCATCCATTCTAGCAATAAAGGCTGATGATTACAATTAAGCATCCACAGTTCAGAGCTGATCTGTCAAAGTAAGAGCAGAATGAATAAAAATGTAGCTATTCTCTCCCCACAGGAAGTTAACCCAACACCAGTCAGATGTGGACTTTGAAGTAATTTTATTCTGGCTAGAAACAGATATTTTGATTATGGCTTATAAAAGGGAAAACTGTATATCTGATAAATTGTTTTGATGTTGATTTCATGCCCATTTTTTTATCTCACTACCTGGAATAAAACATCTGTGGGACTTAGAAAATAAAGCAAATAATACAGAAAAAGGACATAATATATGGTAAAAACAAATCAAAACACAGTCAAAATACCTAGTATATTGAGACTATATTTACCTTGACTTCCATAAAATTCATCCATTGGGTACCAAATACAAAAATTTCATGTATTTTGTGTAATGATAATCTTCAGAATTTGAAAATTATTTTCAGTTCTCTAGAGAATAATTACATATTTAATATCATCTGAAACTCAAAAGAACATTATAGACCATATAGTTTAACACTACATTTTACAGATTCAGAAACTGAGAAAAAGTTGAGGGGATTTGCTAAAGATGAGATAATCCTCAATTTTGAGTAAGAAATCTAGCTTTTTGGCTTCTAATTCAATGTTTTTCCCACTTATTCTATCATTTCTCATACATATGTATGTATACCCTTGAATTTCACGTAGATCCATACCATTTATGCACACATACATAAATACATAGACACATATTTATATGTATCTATGTTTACACATATGTATATGTGTGTATACATACATGTGGGGATGTGGGAGTAGGCATGCAGATGGTGTATGGGGTGTACAAGGAGAACCAGTACCTCTTGTCTAAGGACTTGTCAAGCCATTTAAAGAGTTGCTCGTCCATCTATGGTATCCACCTTCACCCAAATTTCACTTTTCACTCCAAGAAGCTGTAGCACACAACATGACCACATTCAACTGATTGAGGGCAATCGACAGGCCTCAAAACTGTCATTGAATTAGGGAGATGTATACTTCAAATATAGACAGATTTTTCCACCTTGGAATGGGTAAATCAGGATAATTCGTTCCAGTGGATAGTTGATCAAAACATGCACCGTGGAACATGTAGAACTTGGTCAGACATCAAAGATACAAAAATCATTTACTGAAGGCCATCACTAGTCATTCTGACTTTATTCTTGCCACTAGAGTTGAATGGCTCAGGAAGAAAGTTTAAGACTTATACTTTTGCACAACTCTACCTCACTTAAATGTAATTTACACACAAGTCAAGACATTACCCCATGATGTCATCGGTTCTCTTTTAAAATGAAGGAAAAACAATTATAAATAAATATATGTATGTATGTATATGTATATGTGTGTGTGTCTGTACACAAATACACATACATTCATATGTGCATATGAGTATACATACACACACACACATACACACACACACACACACACACACACACACGCATACCCACAAAATCTCTTTGAATATGACTTCCCTGGATTCCACTTCTGAAGTCCAGATATAATATGTTTCACTTCTCCACCAGGGTTTTTGGAAATTCATATTATCTTTGCTATTGCTTTAAAATTAATATTGATGATAAAAAGATAATACGTTGTATCATTTTCTAGAGGAACTTCAGGTCAAAGCTTGAAGTAGTCAATTAACACCTAATTACTACAATGAAGCTTTTTCTCTCAAAATAGGAGATATCAATCTATTTAAGCAATAATGAAACATTTGATATAGCTGAGTCAGTTATTATTAGAACGTCAAGTTCTTAAGAATAAAACAATCTCATTTAACTTTCTATTTGTGTTTTTCAAACTTAATGAAGTACTTTCTACATAGTAAGAGTTTAAATGTTTCAATTATATCACTCATTCTTGGAAAAAAAAAAGTTCTCATATTCTCATATTCATAATATATTACTCAAATATTTACTTGCTGTCAAGTAGAGATGGCCTCTAAATTATTTTTAATAATTTATAAATTGAAATAAACATTTATTTCCCTAACATACTCCAATAAAAAGATGATCATATATAAAGCTGCAAACCTACTATGCAATCTTGTTATTCCTTTATAATATACAACAAAATTATCATTAAATGTTTTTCTTCCTTCCCTTTAGAGATTAGCTACCATTAGACTCAGATATTTATACATGGAAAATTGTTCTAGACAAATTTCTATTTATCAGTTTTTTCTCTGGATAGTGATAGTGTCTTTCTTCATATGTCCTTTATAGTAAATTTGGGTATCAGTAATGTTTGGAATGACTTATTTGCCCAAAGTCATTTCTAAAACAATATTGCTGATATTGTAAGCAATGTTTTCTTGATTCTGTTGGTTTTTCTCTTCATTATTCCAGGCAAATATTTCTATTTCCTTCTAAAATCATTGAGTTCATCATTCCTTATACATAGTTGTATCCCATCACAATCACATACAACTTGTTCAGCCATTCTGCAATTGAAGGGAATTTCCAAAATTCCCCATTCTCTGCCACAAAGAAATCAAAAACATTTCTTAGCAACATATCTGCCTTCAGTGAAGATTTGATTCTCTCATAAATCTTTCATGATATATGAAGTTACAAGGAACGTTCTCCATGAAAATTATATCTTAATGTCTCTTCTTGGTGTGGAAAAAATTCTAAGTCCTCTATTTTCACTGAACACATGTATTGACAGTTTCATTCAAGCTGTAGAGCTTGTCCTGGGGAAGGATTCTATTCATGTACATATTATATATGAATTCACTCATTTTAGCCACCTATTTGGGCAGGGTGAATGAGAGGAAATAAAATTTCTTAGAAGTATACATTAAATCTCACAAACTACATGGACTTTACCTGATATATATTTTTTTCAGAATTGAAGAATTCAAGCATTAAAATATGTTCTTTTAAATATATTGCTAATCATTCTTATCATGTTAAAATTAAGGGCAAGAAATTGAACTGTAACAACCTCTTACATTAATTTTCATTTTGAGGAACGCTATATAAAGGCCAATTATCTAATATTTCAATGATATTTTTATAAATTAGGTTAAAAAATTCCAATATCAGTATTGATTCAGCAGCTGAAATGAATACTGCTAGGTAGTATGAGCAATAGAAAAATGATCAAATAATGTCTGTAGCCTTAAAGAATGTTTTTAAATCTAATTCTAAATATGACAGATATACTAATATGTGTAAATTTGAAATAATAATCACTCTAAATCATGAGACTCATACAAGGCATAAATTTAAGTAACATTTTGACTTTTCTTTATCTTTTCTTGACCTTGTTAAAGTTCCCCATCCCCAAAACAACCTATGACCAATTTCTAATACAACCAGTTGCTATATTCTGTTTTTCCATATTGAAAATTTTCTGGCAATTTCTTTTCTTTACACTCTTAAAATTCTAGTATATTCATATACTCATATGTATCTTGACTACTATTAAAATTTCTTTTCAAATCATTGGGAGGAGGAGATAAAAAGATGGAGAGAAGCCAGGAAGTTGCTTGAGCTATCTCCAGTTTTCCCTTAGAAATTTTAAAACAAACCTCTAAATGGATTCTGAAAGGACAGGATCCAAAAAAATGTGAAATAATCTTTCAGATTAATACAATTTAGAAAGATTTCAGAAATGGTCTGTCACACTTGGGCAAACTGGACATATAGCCCAATACAAAGGTTTTCCTGCAAGGAAGAAGGTTCTTAGCCAAAGCATAGATCAGTAACCAAAGTCCCTTGGTCCTGTCTCAAAAGGCTAGTAGGACTTAACAGACCAACTGTAAGGCCTCCAGACCAAAACTGAAAGAGAATTACTAGGTCTGAAAAACCTGGAAGAGCCATAAGTAAGCCAGGTCAATCCAATGAAATGGACAAATTACAAATAATTGAGGCTTCCAAGGCAGACCCAGTAAACTCTGAATAGAAAATACCACCTGAATCTAGAAAAAAGAATTATGGAGATTGAATGTAAATCAATACATGCTATGTTCTCTTCTTTTTTCTAGTTTTCTTTTCTCTCCCATGGTTTCTCTCTTTTGTTCTTATTTTTCTCTCCCAATATGATTCATAAAGGAACATGTATTTGTAAAAATTAATTAAAATTAATTTTAAAACAATACTTGAGGCTTCTGCAGGGAAAGTTGGTGATAAGTGTATCCCATCATAAAAATCTAGGGCCAGAATTCCCTGTTTTCTAGAATCAGGACTTAATTGTAAAAACTGAGCCAAAAAAATATCCCTGATTATGGAAAGAGACTTGAATTGAGTTCATCGTTGTTTATACATAGTTGGATTCCATTACAATCACATACAACTTGTTCAGCCATTTTGCAATTGAAAGGAATTTCCACAACTCCCCATTCTCTGCCACAAAGAAATCAAAAACATTTCTTAGCAACACCCCTCCCCTAAATAGCAAGTAATCCAACATGTTAAAACATATGAAATTATCCTATATATATTTCCACAATTATCATGATGCACAAGAAAAAATAAGATTAAAAAAGGGGGGGAAGGAGAAATAAAGCAAGCAAACAAGCAAAAAAAAATAACAAAAAAGCTGAAAATACTATATGGTAATTCACGTTGAGTCCCCATAGTCTTCTCTCTGAATAGCAGAAGTTAAAGAATTTAAAGTGAATTACAGGAAGAAATAGGCAGCACATCTATATTAGTGCAGGACTTCAGCTTTCTCCTCTCAGAACTAGATAAATCCAACCACAAAAGAAACAATAAAAAAGTTAAAGAAGTCAATATGTATATTTTTTAAGTTAAATATGAAGGGCAGCTCATATCTAAAAGTGGATAGAGCACCAGCCCTGAAGCCAGGAGATCTCAGACACTTAACACTTCCTAGCTATGTGACCCTGGGCAAGTTGCTTAACTCTCCCCTGAGCCCCGGAAAAAAAAAAAAAATTAGCTATGATAGACTTCTGGAGAAAATTGCATGGGAATAGAAAAGAGTATATATTTTCCCCCAGTAGAATTTACCTACACAAAATGACCAGGTTTTAGAACATTAAACCATCACAAGAAAATGCAAAAAGACAGGCATATTACATGCATTCATTTCAGATAATTCTGCAATAAAATTACATGTAATAAAGATTCATGAAAAGATAGATTAAAAACTAATTGAAAACTAAATAATATAATACTAAAGATTATTTGGTTAAAATTAGAAACTATTAGGAACTTCACCAAAGAAAATAACAATAAATCTACAAATGCCAAAATTCATTGGATACAGTCAGAGCAGTTCTTAAGGGGAAAAAATATCTCCTGATGATTACATGAATAAAATAGAGAAAAAAGGAGATCAATAAATTGAGCATGCAACTAAAAAAGCTATTTTAAAAAGCTAATTAAACATCCTTAATTCAATAACAAATGAGAAATTCTGAAAAGCACAGGAGAAATAAAATTGAAAGTTAGAAAACTATTGAACTAATAAATAAAACTGAGTAGTTTCATGAAAAAAATGACAAAAAAGAAAACTAATTTACTAGTACCAATAATTAAAAGGATGAATTCACCAACAATAAAGAGGAAATGATAGTCATTATTAGGAGCTATTTTATCTAATTGATAATAAATTTGCCAGTCTAAGTCAAGTAAGTGAATATTAAACATATACATATATATACACATATATATATATATATATATATATATATATATATATATATCAAAGAAACAGAAGAAAAAATAAAATTATTTTAAATATTGGGAAAATAAATTGAGTAAATCATGAATGTACTGCCTAAGGAAAAAATCCCCAGGGATAGAAGGATTTGCAAATGAATTACATCAAACATTAAAGAACAATTAATTGCAGTAACATATATGCCATTTAAAAAAATAAGCAAAGAGTTCTACAAATTCTTTTTATGACACAAATATTGTGTTGGTAACCTAAACCAGAGAAATAATATTAAAGGTCATTCTCACTAAGGAATATTCACACAAAATTTTGAAATAATATATTAGCAAAGAGATTATAGCATTTATCACCAGGATAACACATTATTACCTGTGGATTTAGACCATGAATGAAGGGTTCATTTAATATTAGGAAAATTGTTGGCCTAATCGCTCATATCAATAACAAAATTAAAATAAATAATATGATTAACTCAAAAGATTCAGAAAAACCTTTTGACAAAATACATCCCTATTAAAACAACAACAAAAGCATAGACAGCAGAGGGATAAATGAAGTTTTCCTTAAAATGATAAACAGTATTTATCTAAAAACATTAACAAGAATTATTTATAAGAAGGATAAGCTAAAAACCTTCTCAATAAGATCAGTGGTGAAGCAAATAGGCACATGATAACCACTATTAGTCTAGTTCTAGTTCTAGAAATTTAGCTTTGGCAATAGGAAAAAGAAAATAATTTGAAGGAATTAGACTAGTCAATGAGGAAAACAATCATTTTTTTCAAGATGATTTTTGGGTTCCTTCCTTTTTGACTCAATTCACTTTCTGAGAGAAACCATGACTTTTATATTCTCATTCCATCCCACACTATCTAAGCTACCTTGCTTCGGTGGGCTGATTATGGAGGTGAAAATCTCCCTTGCCAGGGACTCAGAGCCTGCCAAAAGGTCTAGGTCTTCCACCACTACCACTTGTGTCTGGGTTCCTACCACAGCTACTGCTTCTGCTTCTGCTCCTAGTGCTTCTCCTACTGAGGATGCCAGTTGTTCTGTGCCCCTTTCAGTAGTGCTGTATTAAGAGGTGGGAGACTATAACTGAAACCCCATTGTCCAAAAGCAACTAATCTGGGTGTATTTCTTCATAAAGGCTCAGTTTTCTGAGCTTCTAATTGACAGTTCTATGCACTATTGCCTTTTATGGGGAAGAGGTCATCACTTCTGAGGGTAATAGCAGCATAGCAGTAGATGAATAGTATTCCTGATTAACCTCACATCTCTAATTATTACTTTATAGAGTTAGAAAAAATAACTAACTTCATATGAAGGAATAAAAGTCAAGGATATGAAGGAGAGTAATAAAAATATAAACAAACTAATTAATTAATTAATCAATAGATAAATAAATGAAATAAGAATAAAAATAACAATAAAATAAATAAACAAATAGATGAATAAAGATAAAACAAATAGATACATAAAGAAAGATAAAAATAAAAAAGCTCTACCAGATCTAAAACAGTATTATAAAGCACAAAGTATCAAAACTATTTGATATTGTTTAAGAAGTAGAGGTGTATGGCTAGAATGACAGGGAAAGATAATGCAGATTGTTGGAGGAAATGTGGGGAAACAGGGACACTGATACATTGTTGGTGAAATTGTGAATACATCCAACCATTCTGGAGAGCAATTTGAAACTACGCTCAAAAAGTTGTTCATACCCTTTGATCCAGCAGTGTTACTACTGGGTTTATATCCCAAAGAGAGCTTAAAGAAGGGAAAGGGACCTGTATGTGCACGAATGTTTGTGGCAGCCCTCTTTGTAGTGGCCAGAAACTGGAAACTGAGTAGATGCCCATCAGTTGAAGAATGGATGAATAAATTGTGGTATATGAATATTATGGAATATTATTGTTTGGTAAGAAATGACCAACAGGATGATTTCAGAAAGCCCTGGAAAGACTTACATGAACTGATGCTGAGTGAAATGAGCAGGACCAAGAGATCATTATATACTTCAACAACAATACTATATGATAATCAATTCTGATGGACCTGGCCATCTTCAGCAATGAGATGAACCAAATTAGTTCCAAGGGAGCAGTAATGAACTGAACCTGCTACACCCAGTGAAAGAACTCTGGGAGATGACTAAGAACCATTACATTGAATTCCCAATCCCTGTATTTTTGCCTGCCAGCATTTCGGATTTCCTTCACAGGCTAATTGTAAAATATTTCAGAGTCTGATTCTTTTTGTACAGCAAAATAATGGTTTGGACATGTATACTTATTTTGTATTTAATTTATACTTTAATATATTTAACATGTATTGGTCATCCTGCCTTCTAGGGGAGGAGGTGGGGGGAAGGAGGGGAAAAATTGGAATAAAAGGTTGGCAATTATCAATGCTGTAAAATTACCTATGCATATAACTTGTAAATAAAAAGTTATTAAAAATTAAAAAAAGGAAATAGAGGTGTAGATCATTGGAATTGGCTAGGTTCACAAGACAGTCATAAATGACTATAGTAATCTATTGTTAGATAAACTTAAAGATTTCAGCTTCTTGAATAAGAACTCACTATTTGACAACAACAACAGCAGCAGCAGCAGCAGCACCAACAACAAACAACAACAACTTACTGGGAAAAGTAGAAAATAGTATGGCAGAAACTTAGCATTCACCAACTTCTTAGAAAAAAAATTAAAATTGAAATGGGTACATTATTTTGATAGAAAGAGTGATAGCATCAGGAAATTAGGAGAGTAAGAAAAGTTTACTTTTTATATAAATGAATAAGAGAAAAAATTATAGACAAAAATATATAGAAAACATTATGACATGCAAAATGCATGACTTTGATTATATATATATATATATTGCATAATAAAACAAATTCAGCTAAGATTAAAAGGAAAGTAGAAAGCAAGGATATATTTTTTGTAACCAATGTTTCTGATAAAGGGCTCATTTCTCAAATCTGTACAAAATGGAATCAAATTTTCAAGAAAACAAATCATTTCTCAATTGATAAATAGTCAAAGTATACAAGTGGCAGTTTTCAAATAAAAACATTAAAGCTATCAATAGTTATATAAGAATGCTCTAAATCACTCTTGATTATAAATTAAAATTACAATAACTCTGAGGTATCACCTCATATGTATCAGATTGGATAATATGACAGATAAGGAAATTGACAAATTTTGAAATATTAATGCATTTTGTTGGAATTTTGAACTGCTCCAGCCTTTCTGGACAGATGCTCAAAACTATGATCGATAGATTATAAAACTGCATATATGCTGATTGTTGCAGCAATATCACTACTAGTTCTATTTCCCAAAGAAATCATAAAATAAGAAAGAACCCACATGTATAAAAATATTTATAGCAGCTCAGTTGGGGATGACAAAGAATTGATATTTAAGAGATTCCTTTCAACTGAGGAATGGCTGAATAAATTATGGGACAAGAATGAAATGGAATGCTATTGTGCTACAAGAAATGATGAGCAGGTGAATTTCAGGGGAAAAAAAAAAAAACATGGAAAGATTAACATAAACTGAAGCGAAGTGAAGAGAGCAGAACCAGGAGCATACTATAAATAGTACTGGTTTAACAAAGTTTAATACAGAAATATGTCTGCATTATTTCCCATAAGTAATTTATATTACATTTCTTGCTTTCTCACTGTGTTGAATAGTATTTCAAAGAAAATAACAGAATATGGAACAAAACATTTTAAAGAGAAAAGAGATTGTAAAATAAATATTTCATTTTCCCCACTTACATATATATTTGTTTTTAACACTTTAAGTTACAAATTCTCTCCCTTTGTCCTTTATTACTCCAGTTGAAAAGGCACATATGAAGGATTCAAAACATTTACACAAAAATATGTTGCAAAAGAACTTTTAAGTCCCCCCCCAAAAAAAAAACCCTCAAGAAAAATCAAGTTAAATAATATGTGCTGCAATCTATATTCAGACCCAATCAGATCTTCCTTCCTAAATATCATTTTTATCATGTCCTTCAGAGTAGTCTTGGATAATTGTGTTGCTGAGAATAGCAAAGACATTCACAGATGACCATTCCACAACATTGTTTTAGTTTGTACAAGAGCATCTAACTTTGCATGAGTTCATGGAGGATGTTCCAGGCTTTTCTGAGAATATCCTGCTCATCATTTCCCATAGAAAAATAATATTCCATCATAATAAACCATGATTTATTCAACTATTCTGCAATTGATGGCCATCCTCTACATTTCCAGTTCTTTGTCCTGAAAAGAAAGCTGCTATAAATATTTTCTACATTGAGGGTTTTTTTTCTTTTTTAAAAATCTTTTTTGGGGGGATTCATGTCTATTAGTGGTATTGTTAGGGAAAAATTTGTGTGATTTTATAGCTCCCTGGGCATAGTTCATATGGTTAGGTCATTTGTCAATTGAAGAATGGCTTTTATTTGTTTTATAATTTTGACCCAAATCTGTATACATTTGAGAAAAGAGGCCTTCTTCAGAAAAACATGTTTCAAATATTTCTCATTTGTTATTGCTAACTGAATTTTTCTCCTGCTTATTCTATTCTGTCTGCTTTCACCCCATCTATTCATCAAAAGTGTTTTGCTTCTGACACTCCCCTCCCCCAATATGCCTTTTTTCTATTCTGTCAGAATTGATCATTGTATAATTTTGCTGTTGTTGTTGTATACAGCGTATTCCTGGTTCTACTCATTTCACCTAGCATCAATTCTCGTAAATCTCCCCAGGACTCTCTGAAATCATCCTGCTGATCATTTCTTATAAAGCAATACTATTCCATCATATTCATATACCATAACTTTTTCAACCATTCTCCAACTGATGGGCATGCACTCAGTTTCCAGGTTCTTGCCATTACAAAATAGGCTGCTAGAAATATTTTTGCATACATGTATTCTTGTACCTTTTTTAGGATCTTTGGGATACAGACCCAGTAGCAATAGTGCTAGATCAAAAGATATGCACAGTTTGATAGCCTTTTTGTTATAGGTCCAAATCATTTTCCAAAATGGATGCATCATTTCGAAACCTCACTAACAATGTATTAATGTCCAGTTTTCCCATATCCCCTCCAACCCGCATCATTATCTTTTCCCATCATCTTACCCAATCTGGGAGATGTGTAGTGGTACCTCACATTTGTCTTGATTTGCATTTCTCTGATCAATTGTAAAACATTTTTATATGATTACAAATTGTTTTAATTTCTTCATCTTAAAATTGTCTTTTCATATCCTATTGGGTTCTCCCTTGGTTGTAAAAGAACAACAACAAAAAAAAAAAAAAAAAAAAAAAAAACTGGAGATAGCAGTTTTACTTGAATCATGAGGTTGAAACAAGATTATCAAAAGGTGAAAAGTGAATGATATGATAGTTAACAGATTCAGAAACTGAATGAGATGACCTTTAAAAAAAGCAATAAATAGAGACAGAGACAAAGAAAAGAAATATAACTCAATGTCATTTGGAAGGATAACAATAGATTTTTTAAAGACAGAGAAAGTTTGGAAATGTCTGAAATCAAAATAAAAGAAAAATCAGAAAGATAGAGGTTGAAGACTTGTGAAAGGGGATTGTGTAAATACAATTTTCTAGAGAAAATATGGAATCCAGAGATCTTGACCTTGTTCTTTTCTTTGTCAGAGACTTGGGGAAGAAGGCAAGAATGATAAATAATTTTACATTATTTTAAATGTCAAAGAAAGAAAAAATTCATTATGTTTCCAAATGTTTTTGCTAAAACATTACTTTTAGCTTATGATAGGGGGAGAGAAAATGTAGAATATTCACAGAAGGAAAAGGGCCTTATTGAGATTGGATATGATGTTTGTTTATTTTTTTGTATATAAAGCATAGTCATTTGACTTCTTCATTTATTTTTAACAACACATGAGTAGAAGAGCAATAGGAAGAAATGGATGTCACCAAAGGCAAATGATGAGCAGCAATAGAATAAGGGGGAAAGGGAATCAAGAGTAAAGCTTGAAGATGAAATGACTAAAAATTGCTATTTAATATGTATAGTTTCAAGTTCAAATGTCTAATTCTCAATGCTTATATGTTGCTTAGTTGGGCGTTAATTTTTGGCAATAATAGAAGAATAAGAGATCAAAGGAATTGGATTATGTAATGAGGAAAACAAATTATCAGTCTTTGCAAATGATAAGATGGTATATTTAGAGAACCAAAACACTATTAGAAATAATCCACAACTTTAGCAAATTTACAAGACACAAAATAAATCCACATAAATCATGAGCATTTTAATACATCACTAACAAAATCCAACAGCAGGAGAAGCAAAGTGAAATTCCATTTAAAATAACTGTCAATAGTATAAAATATTTTGGACTCTATCTGCCAAATCAGGAACCATATGAGCAAAACTTCAACTTTCCACAAAAATAAAGTTAGATCTAAACAATTGGAAAAATATCAAGTGTTTTTGGATAAGGTCAAGCAAATATAATAAAGATTACAATACTATCTAACTAATCTATTTATTTAGTGCTATTCCAATCAAACACTCTAAAAACTATTTTACTGATCTAGAAAAATAATGACAAAATTCCTTTGGAAAAATCAAATTGCAAAAATTTCAAGGGAATTAATTTTTTAAAAAAGCAAATGAAGGTGACCTAGCTGTACGAGATCGAAAACTATATTAGAAAGTACCGGTCATCAAAACCATTTGGTAATGGCTAAGAAATATAGTCAATCAGTGGAATAGGTTACATTCAGAGGGCAAAATACTCAATGACTATAGCAATCTAGTTTTTGACAAACCCAAAGACCCCAGCTTTTAGGATAAGAATTCACTATTTTACAAACACTACTGGAAAACTGGAAACTAGTATGGCAGAAACTAGGCATTGACCCACACCTAACATTGTATACAAAGATAAAATCAAAGTCAGTTTATGATCTAGACAAAGAATGATATTATAAACAAACTAACAAATTAGAAGAACATAGGATAGTTTACCTCTCAGATTTGTGGAGGAGGAAAGAATTTTTGACCAAAGAAGAAGTAGAGATCATTATTTATCATAAAATAATTTTGATTATACTAAGTTAAAAAGTTTTTGTACAAACAAAACTAATACTGACAAGATTAGAAGGGAAGCAATAAACTGGGAAAATGTTTTTACATCCAAAGGATATGATGAAGGATTCATTTCTAAAATATATAGCGAATTGATTCACATTTATAAGAATTCAATCCATTCTCCAATTGATAAAAAATGAAAGGATAAGGACAGTTAATTTTCAGATGAAGAAATTGAAACTATTTGTAGTCATAAGAAAAGATAATCCAAATCACTATTGATCAGAGAAATGCAAATTAAGACAACTCTTAAGATATCACTACACAACTGCCAAATGGGCTAAAAAGACAGGAAAAGATAATGAACAATGTTGGAGGGGATGTGAGAAAACCAGGACCCTGATACATTATTGTTGGAACTGTGACTGGATCCAACTATTCTGCAGAACAATTTGGAACTATGCTCAAAAAGTTATCAAACTGTGCACCCACTTTGACCCAGCAGTGTTTCTACTCGGCTTATTTCCCAAAGAGATCTTAAAGGAGAAAAAGGGACCTGTACATGCAAAAATGTTTGTGGCAGCCCTTTTTTTATTGGGTACAAACTGGAAACTGAATGCATGCCCATCAACTGGAGTTTGGCTGAATAAATTATATATATATATATATATATACACACATATATGTATGTATGTATATGTATATGAATGTTATGGATTATTGTTCTGTAAGAAATGACCAGCAGGTTGATTTCAGAGAGGCCTGGAGAGACTTATATATACTGATTCTAAGTGAAATGAGCAGAACCAGGAGATCATTATATATGGCAAAACATTCTATACAATGATCAGTTCTGATGTGCATGGCTCTCTTCAACATTTAGATTATTCAAATCAGATCTACTTGTTCAGTGATGAAGACAGCCATTTACAGCCAGAGAGAGGCCTGTGGGAACTGAGTGTGAACAACAATATAGCATTTTCACTCTTTCTGTTGTTGTTTGCTTTCATTTGTTTTCTTTCTCAGTTTCTTTCCTTCGTTATCCATTTTTTTTCTTATGCAACAAGATACATATATATATATATATATATATTATATATATATATATATATATATATATATATATACATATATTGGATTTAACGTATATTTTAACATATTTAACATGTATTGGATTACTTGCCATATAGGGGAAGGGATGGGGAGAAGCAGGGAAAATTTGGAACAGAAGGTTTTGAAAGGATCAATGTTGCAAAATTAGCCATGCATATGTTTGTAAATAAGAAGCTTTAATAAAATTTAAAAAAGAAAAAAGAAAAATGGTATTTATGTACATTCACTTTTCCATTTAAATCAAAATTTCTAAAGAATTCCCTTCCAAATGATAAATTTTCTGTGATGGGATGAAATTAATAGTGATATTCTTCTTATGAGCATTTATTCTTATTTTTATTATCTTGTCTTTGTTTCCACTTAATTGGAATCAGATTAATGCTTCATCAAACAGTAAAATTATGTCTTTATGGCATTTACTTCTCAACTGCTACAATATTATAGAGGGTTAGAGATCTGAATTTCAGGGTTCTATGAGGTCAGTAGCATACACTTTAAAATTAGGGGAAAATAAGCAATAGTAGAAACTACTGATATCACATTGAATACATTATATTCTCATGAGCAAAGAAGTTCAAAATATGGCTCACTAAGATGACTTCTGTGTGATAAACATACATTTGCACTCTAATAATAGAGTTTAAATTAAATTATCATAAGATCTAGGAATCTCATAGAAGGCAGGTTAATATTACTCACCTAAACAGATAGTCTTGCATGAAAGTATCCTAACATGGTAATATTTATCTTTAACCATCAATATTTTAAAAGTAAGCATCTGAAACATAAATAGATCAACTTATTTGTCCAGATTTTCAAAGAAAAATTAGATTAACATTCTCCCCAATCTTTGGAATGTCTATATAAGATTTCTTCTAACAGAATCTGACACATAAGATGTTTATGTTTTTGTTTTTCCTGGGACATTCTCTTTTATGACTGGATCCCTCTTCGGATAATGTAATTTGAGAATGTTCTTAGTTCAGCATGTAAATTGATTGGAGGGTTATAGAGCTCATCCCAGGAATATTGGCAGAAGGATTTAATGAAATATGCATAACACCCACCTAAAACTTTAGATCAGCAAATGCTAACTTCTCCAAATTTCACTCATAAATGAAAATATATTTATATACAGTTGCAAATAATAAATAAAACCATTCTAAAAAAAATTGCAAAAATGCAAATCATGTAGATATTACATAATGAGCTTTAGTTGGTTCCATGAAACCTATGTCAATTAGATTGTTTAAACATTTCTTCTTTTAAATAAATTATTCATATTAAGTCAGAAATGTAATTTTTTTGATTGTTTGATTACAATTCTGTTTCTTAGAATCATTAGCTTCTTTCAAGTCTCAGTTTATCAGCAAAATTTACAAAATTTTCTATGAATCTCCCTGCTATTCTTACCCTTTGTTTTTCAAATTAGTCTCCATTTACTTCTCTGTATGGCACACTATGACATGCCAGACCTAGAGTTAAAAATAACTGAAGTGGAATCTGGGATCAAATCTTATATTATTTTTTTGATCTTTGAAACTTTTCCCAAATGTGCCTTCCTACTGAGGTTACACAATTGGACAAAAAGGTAGCACACTAAATATACCTCATGAAGATCTGGATTTAAATTAAGGTTAGACTCTGTTTAACCCTAGACAAGTCAATTAACCTTTGTCTCATTTTCCATATCTGTGAAAAGGTGGGGGGAACAGTGTGGTGTTCAGGTTTAAAAAATATAAGTAAGGTATTTTGGAAAACTTCAAGTGATATCAAGTGATATGCTGATTGATATCAGCAATACTTTATCATTATTTTGGCATTGATCTCTCTCCAGTATAATCTTCCTCCATCAGTCCATAATCTTCATGGTGTATAAAAGTATTAACAATCAAAATATATTTTGTTTTTGTTTTTGTTTTTGTTTTTGTTTTGCCTTCTTCACACTCAGTAATTATCATAGTTTGTATGTAATGCATATCTGATAAATTTTCCTTTATGGGTATTTCATGGAATATTTCATCCCCTCTCAAAATGCTTTTAAAGATGCTTCTCATTTCACCCCCACATGCAGTTCCTACAATTCCTCCTCTTTCTCTTCCTCCCCTGCTATCATATCTGAGTAAACACATTAAGGAGCTCTAGGGGTCATTTGGCTTATGCAGTGTGTCACAAAACTGTCATTTCTCATGAAGGTTCATAGCAGTTCCCAGTACTTTAGTGGCCTTGCACACAAACCCATCACATCATATATATATTTTGAGTGATTGCTTGCTTTTTTTTTCCTTTTAGTAATGGCCCCTGCAATATACATATATGTCAACTGATGTAATGTAAAAGAGACAGTCAAGTTTCTAAATTATAGAAAAGCTGAGTTAGATGACTTAGAGTTATTTTCAAAGATCAAATAATTTTTTTCTTATTAAATCAGCAAAATTCAAGCAAATATTAAATAAGCAACATGGTTTTTATATTATCATAAAAGTGATGGCACAACATGTAAACTTGCTGATACAAATAGGTTTCTTTTCATAAAAATGTCTGTCTCTATTAGTGTTTTTGTTTTTGTTTTGTAATGTTTTATGCCTTATTTTGATATTTTTGGAGGAAGTTTTTTTTTAAGTTCTTATACAATTTTACCTTAACTTAACATACATGATGGCATTTTTTTATTCAGTATCTCTTTGAGCATTGAACCAATTTATCTATTTTAAAATTATAAAAAAAAAAAAAAAACTTTATTGTAGGGAAATTTTTGCTATGTATGAATGAGAAACAATGTTTAAGATCTGTTGTACTTCAACACCTCAAAATATGTTAAATAAATATTAATTATATTCAATAAATGTAATTCCTACAACCTCTTTTTGCTGGAGACCCAAGAAAATTTACCCAGTTTTGAGATAGTCTGGGTGTGAACAGGCACTTGAATTCATAGGTCTCTAGCTTCTAGCAGTGTGGCTCTTGTGGTATATTTTTTTAGAATATATGATCACCTTAAATTAACATAGATGCACTGGAGTTTTATTTTGTTTTTCCAGAATCTAGTTAGTCTAATCCCTTTGTTTTATTTATTTATTTTTCTTTGTAAAGCTTTTTATTTTCAAAACATATGAAGGGATAATTTGACAACTTTGATTCTTGCATAGCCTTGTGTTTCAGATTTTATCATCCTTTTCCCCACCCCTGCCCTAAATAGCAAGCAGTCCAATATAAATTTAACATGTTAAAATATATGTTAAACCCAAATGTATAGGCATATTTATACAATTCTCTTGCTGCACAAAAAAAATCAGATCAAAAAGAAAAAAAAAAGTAAGCAAATGAGTAAGAAAACAAAATGCAAGCAAATAACAACAAAAAGAGTAAACATGCTATGTTGTGATCCACATCCATTTCCCACAGTCCTTTTCCTGAGTGTAAATGGCTCTCTTCATCACAAGATCATTGGAACTGGCATTAGTCATCTCACTGTTGGAAACAGTTAATGTCTATCAGAATTGATTGTCATATATTATAGTTATCTTATAAAATGATCTCCTAGTTCTACTCGTTTTACTTAGCAGCAGTTCATGTAAGTCTTTCTAGGGCTCTGTAAAATCATCCTCCTGATCATTTCTTGCAGAACAATAATATTCCATAACATTTGTAATGTTCTGGTTGGTTTTCTGGAGGTCTCTGGACCAGCTTTCCTTTCAGTTCAGTAATCACCATGAGAATAAAAAGGATAAAGTATGAATTCTTTATTGCCTCCTTGCCTGGGGCCCTGGTTAGCTTTCTTGAAGCCCTTCAGACAGGTCTTGGTCTCAGAAAGAAAATTAGTGTTGCTGTACCATAAAGTATGCAGAGGGGTGAACATTTTAAAAGACTGGATAGATACAAAGATGACAAATTGAGAAAAGTTGAAATGACAACATGAAGTACAAGACTTCATGGTTGATTTGAGAGAGGATAGGGAGCAATTAGACTTCTTTGAATAGGAAGATGACATTGTCAGACATGTGAATGTGGACTAAAATGGGGATAGGCTTGCTGAGAACAGACCAACAAACTATATCAAAATAGTCCAGTTAAATGCTTATGATGGCTTTTACCAGGGTGTTAATAAAGTCAGAAAAAAGAAAATATTTTATACATGAGCAATTTGGAGGGGGAATCAACTAGATTTAATTTGTGATATGATATAGGAGTTAAAATTGAATGATGAGTCAAGAATGACAACTCACAAGACGCTTTAACTGAAGAAATGTCAGTATCCTTTACAGTAGTAAGATCTTTAGAGATGAAAGAGGATTTATGTGGAAAGTTGAGTTGTTTGGGGTATGTGTTTGAAAACTCTATGGAATATATATTTTGCAATTTTTAATAGCAAATATGAAGTGCAAGGTTCGAGGTCAGCCTAGAGACTGGGGAGGATAAATAGACGTAAGAATCTTTTATATAATTTTGGTTCTGGGGGTGGAGCCAAGATGGCAGAATAAAGTCAGGAATCTGTTTGAGCTCTTTCAGTTTCCCTTGAAAACTACATTAAACCAAGACTCTGAACAGAGTCTGATGGAATGAAACCTTTCTTCTGCTCAAGATAGATTGAAAAAAACTTAAGAAAGGTCCCTTTCACTAGGGTAAAAAAGCTGTGCAGCCCAGGTCACTTAGTCTAGGAAAGGCTGTGACAAGGCCTTAATCACAGTAAATCAGCAACTAAGATCATGAGTCCTGGTTCAGTAGAGAAGCAGTTCAGTGGGGCAGCTTCAGTTTAGTGGGGCAGCTTCCAGTCCCACCTCAGAGGACAAATTCTGCAAATGCAAATGTTTCCTGAACAGAGAAGTCAAAGTTGCCCTCTACAAACACAAGGCATCCCTGTAGTCAAAGCCAAAGCTCAGAGTTATACATGAAGTTTGGTACAGTGCTACCTTTACCCCAGGAGCAGAGCTCCACCTTAAAAATATTTTTAAAAATGAATAAATCCCAAAAGAGAAAAAAAGAAAATGAGTAAGAAATAGAAAAGAACCTTGATCTTAGAAAGCTACTATGGTAACCGGAAAGATCAAAACAAAGACAGATGAGGAGAGAATATCCACAGAAGAAATCTCAAAGAGTGATATAAATTGATCTCAACCCCAAAGAGGCTTTTTGGAAAGGCTCATAAAAGACTTCAAAAGTCAAATAAGAGAGGTAGAAGGAACAATGAGAAAAGAAATACAAGATCTGTGTGAAAGGGCCAACAGTTTAGAAAAGGAAGGAAAATTTGTTTCTAAAGAAAACTCCTTAAACAATTAGAATAAACTAAATGAGAAAAGAGATACAAAAGATAACTGAATAAAATTACACATTAAGAACTCGAACAAAGCAAATGGAAACTAATGACTTTGCGAGACAAGAAAAATCAGTCAAACTAACTAAAAAGAATGAGAATTTTTTTTAAAAATATGAAATACCTCATTGGCAAAACAGCTGACTTAGAAAAGAGATTCAGAAGAGAAAATTCAAAAATTATTGGCTACCTGAAGGCCATGACCAAAACAAAAAAGATCCTGGATAGCACAATTCAAGAGATCATTAAGGAATACTGCTCCAATATTCTAGAAAAAGAGGGGGAAATAGTCATAGAAAGAATCCAGTGATCAACTGTGGAAAGAGATCCCACAAGGAAAAGCCCAAGGAAAATTGTTGCAAAACTCCAAAAATGCAGTCTCAAGGAAAAAGTACTCTGCAAGCTGCCAGATAAAAACAATTCAAATTGTTGAGCAGTAGTCAAGATTACCCAGGATCTGGCAGCTTCTACAATAAAGGATTGCAGTGCCTGGAATACCATATTCTGGGAGGCAAAGGACCTTGAGTTACCACCAAAAATTAACTACCCAGCAAGACTCATCATCATTTTTCAAGGAAGGAGATAGAGTTTCAATGAAGTAAGAGACTTTAAATCATTTCTATTGAAAAAAGAAGTAAATATAAAATTTAATCTACAAACACAGTTCACAAAGAGAACCATAAACAGGTAACAGGAGAAAATATATGTTTAAAGGTTTAAGTGTTTACATCCCTAGATAGGTAAACAATATCAGTAAGTCTTAAGATCTGTATCTGTCACTGGGGCAGACAGAGAGGGGCATCACATGAATTGAGGATGTGGTTATGAATGGACTCAGATGTGATGACATCAAAGGAACAGATATTAAGGGGTGAGAAAAGGTCTGTACTGGAAAAAGAGGAAAGAGTGGATATATATTGACAATTAGTTCAAATGAAGAGATACAAAAGACCTATTACAATGGAGGGAAAGAAGGAACAGGAATGAGCATTTTCTGAAGCTTGCTCTTATCAGCTTTGGCTTTAAGAAGGATTAATTTAATCATTCAATTGGGTATAGAAATTTATCTAACCCTATAAAGAAGTAGGAAAAAAAAGAGGGGGGAAAAAGGGAGAGCGAGTTCAGAAGGAAGGTCAGAATTACTAGAGAAAAAGGTAAGAGAAGGAGAGGAAGGGTGATAGAACATAAGGTAATGGGTGGAGTGGGTTAAAAAAAAAAAACCCACTACTAACAGAAGGAGTAAGAATGATAGCAAATAAGATAGTGGGTGGGGAGGATTAAAAAAAATCCACATGACTAAGGTCAGGGTGAAAAGCAAGAATAAAAATATAAACAGGAAGAAGATAGGGTGGGGGAAAATGCAGAGCTGGTAATCCTAACTATTAATGTGAATTGGATGAACTCTCCCATGAAATAAAAGCAAATAGAAGAGTCAGTTAAAAAATAAAATCCTAAAATATGTTTTTTACAAGAAACACATTTGACACAGAGAGACACAGAGTAAAGGCAGAAGATTGGAAAAGCATTTATTATGCTTTAGCTAAAGTTAAAAAAAAAAAAAAAAGCAAGTGTGTAATTATGATCTCATATAAAGCACATGTAAAAATAGAGACAAGGAAGGAAAATATGTTTTGCCTAAGGGTACCATAAATAAAGAATTAATAACAATACTAAATGTGTATGCAACAAGTGATAGAGCAGGCAAATTCCTAGAGAATATTTTAAGCCAATAACAGGAATAAATAGACAGCAAAACTATTCTAGTGGTGAACTTCAAATTTCATCTCTCAGAATGAAACAAATCTAACCACAAAATAAATAAGATGAAACTAGAAAATCTAGAATGATAGAAAAACCTACATATGACAGACCTTTGGAGAAAATTGAATAGGGACAGAAAAGAATACAGTCATTTCTTGGCAGCAATGGCATGTACAAAAAACTGACCATGTATTGGGGCAGAAAAACTTCACAATCAAATGCATTAAGGCCCAAGCTAGTTTGACAATCTAATAATAATGATTTAATATGTACAAAAATATTAATTTCCCAGGTTCACTGAAGAGGGAAAAAAATAATCCCATTTTAGAAAAAGAAATTAAACAAGTCATTAATATATTTCCTAAGTAAAAATCAGATCAGATGGATTCATAAGTGAATTCTAACAAATATTTTAAAAGCAATTAATTCCAATACTATGTAGACAATTAGGAAAAATAGATAAAGGAGAAATGCTGCCATATTTCTTCTATGACACAAATTTGGCACTGATACCTAAACCATGAATGGCCAAAACAGAGAAAGACAATTACAGACCAATCTCCCTAATGAATATTGATGCAAAAATTTTAAATAAATTATTAGCAAAGAGATTACAACAACTTATCATCAGGATAATACACTATGACCAACTGGGATTTTAAACCAGAAATGTAGGACTGGTTCTATTTCAGGAAAACTATTATCATAATTGACCATATCAATAACAAAATCAACAGAAATCATATGATAATCTCAATAGATACAGAAAAAGCATGTGATAAAGTATAGCACCCATTCCTATAAAAAACACTAGAGAGCATAGGGATAAAGGGAGCTTTCCTTAAAATAATAAGCAATATCTTTCTATAAACTACAGCACACATTATTTATAATGGAGAGAAGCTCCCAATAAAAATCAGGAGTGAAATAAGGATGCCTATTATCAGCACTATTATTCAACATTATACTAGAAATATTGGCTTTAACAATAAAATAAGAAAAAAGAAATTAAAGCAATTAGGATACACAATCTGGAAATAAAACTATCGCTCTATGCAGATGATATAGTGATATATTTAGAGAATCATAGAAAACCATCCAAAAACCTACTTGAAATAAATCACAGCTTTAGCATAGTTGCAGGATATAAAATAAACCTACAGAAACCATCAGCATTTCTATATATTACTCACAAAGCCCATCAGCAAGAGAGAAAGAGAAATACCATTTAAAATTATTGTAGATAAAATATTTGCAAGTATATCTGTCAATACAAACCCAAGAACTATATGAACATGATTATAAAATACATCTCACATAAATAAACAACTGGGAAAATATCAATTGTTCATTGCTGGGCTGAGAAAATATAATAAAAGTGACAATTATGCCTAAATTGGTCTACTTGTTCAGTGTCACACCAATTAAACTGCCAAACATTTTTAGAGAACTAAAAAAAAAAAAAAATAACAAAATTAATCTGGAGCTCATTATTGAACACAAAATAGATAATTTTAATTATATTAAGTTTAAAAGTTTTTGTAAATCAAAACTAATACATAAAAATTAGAAGGGAAGCAATAAATTAGTAAAATATTTTTCATTCAAGGGTACTGATAGAAGTCTTATTTCCAAAATACATAGAAAATTGACTCAAATTTATAAGAAATCAAGCCATTTCCAATTGATAAATGATCAAGAGATAGGAACAGACAATTTTCAGATAAAAAAATGGAACTGAATGAAATTATAATCACTAGGATGACTTGGTAGAAAAAGTCCTATAGGCAATAGAGTAAGGAATGCAACCTGGAGAAGAAGGTATTCCTATTAAATCTAGAAAATATATCAGACAATGATTATATTTCTAACTTCTATCACAAATTATCGAACAGTGTTGTTGTTTATTTCCAAGATTCCCATCATATCACCTTTAGAAATTAGTTCTTTTCAAAGAAAGGGTCAAAATTCAATATTCCCTTGATGTAGCCACATAAAAAGGTGCTCTAAATCCCTATTGATAAGAGAAATGCAAATTAAAACAATTCTGAGATGCCACTACATACCTCTAAGATTGGCTAAGCTGGCAGGAAAAGAGAGTGATGAATATTAAAGGGCATGTGAGAAAACTGAGACACTACTGCATTATTGGTTGCTACTGATCCAACCATTCTAGAGAGCAATTTGGAACTATGCTCAAAGAGGTATCAAACTGTGCATATCCTTTGATCAAACAGTGTTACTACTGGGCTTATATCACAAAGAGATTTTAAACACTTTTATGCTTGTGGCAGCCCTTTTTGTAGTGGTAAGAAACTGGAAACTGAATGGATGCCCATTCTTCAGAATGGCTGAATAAGTTATGGTCTGTGAATGCCCCTATGAAATATTATTCTTCTATAAGAAAGGTTTAGTAGAATGATTTTAGAGAGGCCTAGAGAGACTTACAGGAACTGATATTAAGTGAAATGAGCAAAACCAGGAAATCACTGAACACAGCAAAATCAAGATAATATGATGATAAATTTTGATGGATGTGTCTCTTGTTAACAATGAATGATTCAGGGTGATTTAAATAATCTTGTGATGATGAGAGCCATCAACACCCAGAGAGAGTAATGTGGGAACTGTGTATGGATCACAACATAGCATTTTCACTTCTTTTATTGTTGTTTGAATTTTATTTTCCCCACTTTTTTTCTTTTTGATCAGATTTTTCTTGTGCAGCAAGATAATTGTATAAATATATATGCCTATGTCTGATTTGCATATATCTTTACAATATTTAACATATATTGGATTTCTTGCCATCTAGGAGAGAGAGAGTATGGAAGGGGGGAAATTTAAACACAAGGTTTTGCAAAGAGTCAATGCTAAAAAAATTATCCTTGTATTTTGAATATAAAATATTCTTTGTGTTTTGAATATAAAAAGAGGGAGACAGTAAAAAAGAAAAAGAAGAAATTGGTTAAGAATTCAGGAAATATTTCAAATCTATCTTGAAGGAATTATGGAATATTAAATAGAAGACTATAAACCTTTATATAAATAATGAGGCTTTTTCTACTTAAAGTATAATAGCTAGCAAATTATTGACTCCTTTTACTGATTATTTAGTACAACAAAAGATAGGAAGAACATCAAGGGCATATTGAATTTTGATTCTATCTTTGAAAAGAACTAATTTCTAAAGGTGATATGTTGGGAATCTTAGAAATAAACATATTTTGTGATAGAACTTGGAAATATAATCATTGACTGACACACATTCTAGGTTCTGTGGTCGCCTCACAACCTAGATGTCATTCTTGACTCCGCTCTTCCATCCAAACAAACCTCATCTAATTTGTTGCCATATCCTATTGATTTTACCTTTGTAAAATCTATATGTTCACTTCTCTCCTTTAACACTGCTACTACATCTGGATTATTGAAATAGCCTACTGATGGGTCTCCCTGCCATGAGTATATCCCCTCTACAATCCATCCTTTCCTCTCCTTAGAATCAGTCAATTAGTCAATAAAGGTTGAATCATTGCCTACTGTGTGTTAAGCACATTTATCACTATACTTAACATAACATACTGCTCCTACATTAAAGTAAGCACAAGAAGAAGCCATCACCAGTACTGGGGGATTTACCTGGGGTTGAGAAATAAAAAGGACTCCCGGAAAAAAAGTGGCAGGTATCTATTTCTTATTCAAGTTTTCATTTCTCATAGCTCCAACCCCCGAGCCTGTGCTATAAGTGCTTTGCACATTGTAGGTGCTTATAAATAATAATTGAACCAATGGTTATATAGGCACGAACCAGGTGTAATGCAGTTCCTTTTAGGAGTTTATAATCTAGTGAAGGAGACAATAAGCAAACAAGTACGTACAAATTACATACAGGAAAAAATAAAAGAGGAAGGCACTAGAATTAAGAGGCATTGGGAAAGACTTTCTGAACAAGAAGGGATTTAAAGGGGATCAGTAGTTGGAACAAAGAAGGAAGAGCATTCCAGACATGAGAGATAGCCAGAGAAAATGCCTAGCCCTGAGAGATGGAGTATCTTCTTCATGGAACAGTCTGTGTCACTTGCTTTAAGAGTATGTATAGCGGGGTAAGGTGGAAGAAGACCAATAAGGATTCTCAGCAACGTAATAATCCAAGATAGCTCTGAAGGACTTATGATGAAAAATGCTATCCATCCCCAGACAAAGAACCGATAATGTCTGAATACAGATTGGAGCATACTTATTTAAATTTTATTTTCGTTTTTTTTTTTTTTGGTCTATATTGCCTTTTATATTACTATTATGGAAATGTTTTGATCCCCTTTAAATCCCTTCCATTAAAAGAGAATTAATTGATCGAGTCTGAATATAAATGAAAGCATACTTTTTAAACTTTGTATTTCTTGGGGTTTTTAAATGTTGATTTTTTTTAACAACATGAGGAATATAGAAATATGTTTTGCTTTACTGCACATCTATAACCTGTTTCAAATTACTTGCCTTCTCAATGAGGGATTGGATAGAGAATGAGAGAATTTGGAACTCAGTTTTAAAAATGAATGTTGAGAATGTTTGTGGCAGGTCTCTTTGTAGTGGCCAGAAACTGGAAACTGAGTAGATGCCCATCAAGTGGAGAATGGCTGAATAAATTGTGGTTTATGAATATTATGGAATATTATTGTTCGGCAAGAAATGATCAGCAGGATAATTTCAGAAAGGCCTGGAGAGACTTACATGAACTGATGCTGAGTGAAATGAGCAGGACCGGGACATCATTATATACTTCAACAACAATACTATATGATGACCAATTCTGATGGACCTGGTCATCTTCAGCAATGAGATGAACCAAATCAGTTCCAATGGAGCAGTAATGAACTGAACCAGCTACATCCAGCGAAAGAACTCTGGGAGATGACTAAGAACCATTACATTGAATTCCCAATCCCTATATTTTTGCCCACCGGCATTTTTGATTTCCTTCACGGGCTAATTGTACAATATTTCAGAGTCCAATTCTTCTTGTACAGCAAAATAACTGTATGGATATGTATACTTATTTTTATTTAATTTATACTTTAACATATTTAATGTGTATTGGTCATCCTGCCATCTAGGAGAGGGGGTAGGGGAAGGAGGGGAAAAATTGGAACAAAAGGTTTGGCAATTGTCAATGGTGTAATATTACCCATGAATATAATTTGTAAATAAAAAGCTATTTTTAAAAATGAAAGTTGAAAATGGTTTTTGAATGTATTTGAAGAAATAAAATAATGGTACACAAAGAGTGAAACAAAATAGAGAAAAACTCCAAGGCAGTGGCTTCAGAACGATGCTACTGCTGTCTTCTTCTTGTTATTCTTGCTATTATTGTTTGTATTTTGTTGTGAAAGAGGACCTGAGATCATCCTCAGGTAAGTGTTGCCATGATGTAGTAGTGATTGGATTTAAGGGTTGTTCAGTCATTAACTTTACTTTCTACTCTGGAGCCATCTAGGGGTGTGTGTGTGTGTGTGTGTGTGTGTGTGTGTGTGTGTGTTTGCTTTTATTTTCTAATTTATTTAAAGCAAACATAAATTAGGAAAAGGAAGAAAAGAAAAGAGAAAAAGAAAAAAGCATTCCTATGTGCACAGCAGAATATATGATAGAATTCAAAATATGAAACAATAATTTTCTACTTCAAGAAAACTATATAATAAATACATCTCATATTCAAAGCTAGTGGATTTCTTTTGTTCTGTGCATGTACTTTTTATTTTATTCTTTTTCCCCTCCCCCCCTAAAGTCTGCAATTAAGAGCTGATATATTTGTGTCTATATGTTTGCATGTATATTATTTTTGTATATATTTACATATGTGTATATTAGTAGTTATGTGTATATATGTGTGTATGCATGTACTCATGTGCATATACATAGGTATTTATAATCATTTTTCTAGAGAGAGATACACATTCACATACGTCTATATGAAGTTGTACTATGCTTGTTTGTCCTCTGCTTCTCTGAAGGTAGATTTCTTCAAAAAGTCAAAGTCCTTCCGTATTGAGTCCAGCAACACATCATTTCCTACAGCACAAGAATGTTTAAACCCTGAACTATTTTAATAGTCTCAAACAATATTGATTATTACAGCTGATATATAGTATATGTCCTCTACTTCTTTTTTTATTAAATATAAATTCTAGCTTTAAAATTTTCTGAAATCAGTGATTTGCTAACTGCTTTTTTTCTAATAAATTCTACTCCTGATTATTATTATTGTGTATGCATTTCTGATTTGCTTTCCCTGCTGATTTCTTCTGCTTTACCTCTAATAAGTCTTCCCCCCTTAATTCCCTTATGTCAGTTCTTGATTTTGTACCTCATTCACATAACATAATTACTTTTTTTCACCTTGTCTTACAATATTTTGCTTTTTGATATCACATTATACTTAGCTCTATTGCAATCTTTCTTTCAAACCACACAATTACTGAGAATCTTAGACACATGATTTACTTCTCCATGTATAAAACATAAACAGTTTGTTGTATATTGACTTTTGAAATTAGTCTTTGGTGTTCATCTTATAAGTTTTTTGAATCTTGTCAAATTTTCTGTTAACGTAAGGTCTTTTTTGCAATAAAATCTTGAAATATTGTCAATTTATTAAATGTCCATGTTGTTGTTGTTATTCAGGATCATATTTAACTCTATTGGGTATAATGTTTTTGCCTCACTGCTTCTGTATTCACAAGGCATGTAGTGGTTTCAGAAAGCCCAGGGCCTTGTCTCAGCAACTCATCTGAGCCTGGCAAACCTTATCAGTAGAAGTTCCCTCAATCTTCACCAACTCCCTAATTCCCCACTCTATCCAGAAGGTGAAATTTCCTGAGGCTGACCCCAAGGCTACCACCCAAGTCACCTACTTCCAGATCTTGTTGGTTGCTATTTCTGACTAATTAATCTAAAGATGTTTATCCTTCATATGCTCCAAACCTCTGCCCTATTATTTCTTTAAATATTGGTCATTTGTACCAGGAAAACCACTGTTTTTTCAGTATTATTATTTGCTTTTACTGTTGTGCATTCACTATGCGGTGTAATTTTGTCTTCTTTTATAGGGAAAACTGGGAATTTTCTGACATGCACTGCCATCTTTCCAGAATTTTTTTCTAAGTATATATTTTCTCAGAAGATTATAAGGTCCTTGAAAGCAGAAAATTTTGAAACTTCCTTCCATTTTTCCTTTTTACTTCAGACTTAATGCCGTTTCTATCAAATAGGAAATACTTAATAATTGAATTTTTCTCACATAAGCACATTTAACTTCCAAACACATTTGAAGAACAGTCACATATTTGCACATACTCTGGACTTAGTAAAAGATGGTTAGATGCAAAAAAAAAAAAAAAATCACAATTGGAAAAACCAGTGCTCAATAATAAATACATACACAGTTACATGTATATATATATGCATCTATATATGTGTATATCTTATATCTGTGTGTGTGTGTGTGTTCTTTAGCTTCAATATGTTGAAATAGTTTTAAAAATTTCATTTACCTAGTTAATGTTTTTACAAGGGTTCCTAGATAGCGGTTTGCTTCCACATGCCTCACATAGGCTAGAAACAGACAATTAGATACTTAAATACCTATAGACAACCTTTGATTGTAATTCCCCTCAGACTTAGATTATTCAAACCAACTCTTCTCAATCATTTCTCATAGGTTGTTCAATCAAAAGTATTAAGAAAGCCAAGACAGTGATGGTAAGATATTTCAGTGGTATTCCGCTACAGCAATTCAGGCCCACTAATTTGGCCATTTAACCTCATACATATTAAGTATGCATATATATATATATATCATATATGTATAGATAAGTAGATAGACATTTCCATAAAAATATTAGTGAGAATGTTTCCAAATAAGGAAAAAATATGTTTTAGTTCTTCCAAAGGCAATAACCTCTTTCCTTGTGATTGAAAATACAATGAATTTTTTATGTCCATAACATTAAATTTCTATATATCTTATATAACTATATGCTTTCCATGCTTATGATTCTAACATTTTCTAACAATTCAGCTTTTTATTATGGCTAGCTTTGGCAAAGTTTTGCAAATTATTCTTAAAATTTTAAATAGTTTCAAATAGCATCAAGCAACTTTTAAAGGAATATTTTTGTTCGCAAAAATATAGACAGATATATCAAAGTAAAATGATTTAGATAGGGCAATGAAAGATGTAGGAAAATTTTTCATGTGCATTTTGGAATAGAATCTCCCTGGTTTACATAAGAAACTTTGTAAACAACATTACTTGATAGTTCACATACAAAGTAAATGTCGCTGAAATCTGTTGTTTGTTCATTTATCTAGCTCTAATATACGTATTATTAACAGTGTAAGATGAAATGTACCTTGCAAATGTTTTACACAATAGTATTTTGTTGAATTTCAAAGTTGTGTTTGTAAGGAAATAGGACAATAAGCTGTGAATAACTTTTAGGCAGTTAAGCTAGATTAATAAAATATCCTGGCATATACATTTGAGAATATATGTTTATTTTCTTTTCCAGCCATAACATTTATTTTAATAATATTTAATATCTACTCTTTCATGCCAAGCTCAGTGGAAACTGTGATACATAAACAATGCAAAGCTTTATTATGAAAAAATGCAATTTGTTTTAGGAATTCAATAGTTCTTCTGTTTGCTAATAAAAACATCATTTATACTTGTAAAGTTTAGAAAATAGCAATGCTGAAAAATAAGACTCCACATATAATATTTTAGTGCTTATTATAGCCTGTATACTTAGGTGCAAAACAATGAATTAAATAGGAAGAAGCATGTAAAGAAGAAGAAATGAGAGCAGAAAAAGCAAATGCATGAAAAGCTAATTTTCAGGCTATAGTTGAGAAAAAATGAAACACTGTAATATATATAAAATCAAATTTGAAAGTTAAATATTGACCACAATACTTGGGATTGTCAATAGATATTAATAGTTTCACTGCATCTTTCTGATATTTACATCTTAAACTCATAGCTTTAATCCACATGGCAAAATCATTCTTTTAGCCACTAATTTAAAATTATGTGAAAATTTACTTAATTTTTTTATAATACCCAACAATCTAACACATCAACATAATTATCTCATCAGATTCTCACAACAATCCTGTGAGATATTTGCTCCTATTTTCCTCATTGTACACTTGAGGAAACTGTTACTCCACAAAACTACTAAATGTCTAAACTGGAATTCAAACTTAATAATATCTGACTTACCAGTGCTTAAAATCCATCTATTTCTAGTATTATACCATATCTAAAATGAGCTTTATGACATCAATTTAATTTTTATTAAAGTTTTTTTTATTTTTCAAAACATATGCGTGGACAATTCTTTAACATTAGCCTCTGCAAAACCCTGTTTTCCAACTTTCCCTCTCTTCCCCGATGGCCTTCCCTTGATGGCAAGTAGACCAATATATGTTAAACATGATAGAAGTAGATGTTAAATTTAATGTGTTACTTACACAATTATTGTGCTGCACAAGAAAAATCAAATCAAACCAGTAAAAAAGAGAAGCAAAATAAAATGCAAGAAAGCAACAACAGAAAGAGAGTGAAAATACTATGTTGTGAACTACATTCAGTTCCCACAGTTCTCTCTCTGTGTAGATCATCTTCATTACTGAACAATTGGAACTGGTTTGGATCATTTAATTGTTGAAGAGAGCCATGTCCATCAGAATTAATTGTTGTATAATATTGTTAATGCCTTCTCCTGGTTCTGCTCATTTCATTTAACATCAGTTCCTGTAGGTCTCTCCAGGCCTCTCTGAAATCATCCTGCTGGTATGACATAATTTTTAGACATAGATTTTTCAGTATTGAAAGGTACCTTGGAGTCTGTCTAGGTCATTCACAATTAATTATCACACAATATTGCCATTTTTGTGTGTAATATTCTTTTGCTTTTGTTCACTTCACTTTCATTGAGTTCATGTAAATCTTTCCTGGTAATATTTCCCTAAAAAAAAAAAAAAAAAAAAAAAAAAAAAAAAAAACACAAAATTGAATCTGTTTCAGATTAATTAAAAATTAATCAATGCGTATTTATATATTCTGATTCTACAAACCTTTACATGACTATCTAATTATTTTCATAATATTTTGTTAAGTTTAAGGGTCTTATCCTACAAGTGAATACATATCTACAAATAGGCAGATAACAAATACTCATTTACTTAGTTATTCAAGGTATGGAATCTAAGATTGAAACAGTAGGGGGTGCTAAAGTATTTGCAATCCTCATCATATCACTTGTCCTAGTTATAAAAATTTTGCTATTAGAATAAGAAACAGATTGGGATCCACTATAACAGAATCCAGGCTGAAACCTGAAACAGAACAATTAAAGCATCCTTAGTCCCTATTGTTTTTGGATGAGAATAGCATAAACAATCAAATTTATGGCAGGATGCCAAAGCCAGACTCAGAACAACCAAGCAGAAATTTTTCTTTTATGAGAAACTGAGTCAAGAGAGTACTAACAAAGCTTTGCCAAGTTTACCTTCCCAATCTTTTCCCCAAGAATATATATATATATATATGTATGTATATATACGTACATATATATATATGTATATGTGTGTGTATATATATATATATATATATGTATATATGTATATGTATATGTATATGTATATATATTTGCTAGAGGTAATTCTCATTGAACTGCTGGTATTTTCCCTGTATTAGTTCAGGAATACAACAAAACTTAAAATGAAGCTCAAAAAGAAAATGTACAATTCCCAGAATTTTCATGTTAGACAACAAAGTTTCACTAATAACAACAGGATTGGTTAGATACAATTGCTATCAATACCGTGAAGCCATTGCAATAAACTAGTAAATAAAAAACAATTAGGTCCTCAACAAAATCACACAAAATTTAGCATAACATTCTTCTCTTCTGATATTTCTTGTGTCCCAAATTTTATATATATAAATTCAATATGTTGTAAGAAAATATTTTCTAGATTTTACAAAATTTACTAACCCTTTCTTCGATTTGCTAATTTAAGAAAAAAAATTTTTTTTCCTCTCTCCAGGCTATTATTTAGAATTTTGCATTCAGTCTATTATCTCTTTTTATTTCTTCTTTTGCTTTTAGTTTCCTTCTTTCCCCAGCTTTTTGTAAAGCCTCATTAGAGTTCTATTTTGCTTTCTTTCTCTTCTTTTTCTTTGGAAATTTTTTGATGCTGCATCCTATACAGTGTTGTGAACTTTTGTATACAGTTCTTCAGGCATTAAATCCAATAAATCCAATCCCTTGAATCAATTCATCACTTTCACTTCACATTAATAAGTAATGGTATATTTGTCAGACATCTATTTATATGATTATTTTACTCATTTTTCTTAAATATCAGTCTGAATTTTGCAGAAAGAGCCACATGATATAAGTAGGATCCAGCTATTATTTTAACTGCTTGTATAGAACTTTTTTTTTTTTTTTTTACTTTTGACTGCAAAATTACATTTAATCTGGTTTCTACTGATATTCATGTGTGGATCAACTTTCTGGGTTGTTTGAGAATGATTGCCATGACCAGTGAATTATAATAACACAATTTTATCAGTTTCTGCCCTCATCTATATAATTTATTATATATATGAAATAACAGATGTGTTATTTCAATTATCATTTCCTACTTCGATATTCCAATCCTCAAATCTTCAATTGATAATGTGATGTTTTAGCAGGGCTTACTTCTAAAACATCTTGTAGGTCAAAAAACTGATCAAGTTTAACTGCTTCAGAATGATGGCTTGAATATATACTTGTAATAATATGATGATGAATAGTTTGATTCAGACAGATGTTGTCCTGTTATGATATTTAATTTATTATTTTATTTTCCCTAATTATATGCAAAGATAGTTCTAATATTCTTTTTTTTTTTTAATTTTGAATTCCAAATACTTTTTTCTTCTTTTCATCACTTCCCATTGAAAAAGCAAGCCATTTCACATTCACACATAGGTTAACACATAACACAGGTTATACATGTGTAAATCATGAAACATATTTCCATGTAAGTCATACTGTGAAAGGAAAACAGACAAAAGAAAAAAGGAAAGAAAACTATTTTTGTTCTATATTCAGTCTCTTCCACTTCTTTTTCCAGAGATGAGCAATATCTTTTATTCTAAGTCCTTCGGAATTGTCTTGAATCACTGTATATTTTGTGTTATTAATGTGCATAGTGTTCTGATTCTGCTCATTTCACTTTGCCTCACTTATATACATCTGTTTAGTTTTTTTTTTCCCTTCCAGAGCAGCCTGTTCATTATTTTTTAAATCACAGTAGTATTCTTTCACAAGTACATACCAGTTGTTGAGTCATTCTCCAAATAATGAACATCTTCTCATTTTCCAATTCTCTGCCACCACTAAAAGAGCTGCTATAAATATGTACAGAAATATTTCCCTTTTTTAAAAGATCTTTGATATTTAGACCTAGTAGTAGTATTGACAAATTAGGGAATATGTATCACTTTATTTCCGTATGGGCAAGGTACAAATTGCTTTCCAGAATGGGTGAATCAGTATACAAGTTTTCACATACAGTGAATTTTCCCATATCTCTTCAACACTTATCATTTTCCTTTTTTGTCATATTAGTCAGTATCATAAGTGTATAGTAGTAGTTCATTGTTGTTTTCACATAGTTTTCTAATCAATAGTGATTTATATCATTTTTTTAATATGACTATAGATATCTTTGATTACTTCATCTGAAAACTGTCTGTTCATATATTTTGACCATTTGTTGATTGAGGAATGTCACTTATTTCTGTAAATTAGATTTGGTTTTCTAAGGAGTTGAAAAATAAGGTCTTTATCAATGAAACTTGATGTAATTTTTTTTACACTAATGATTACCAACTATGTATTTCCATCCATCCTAATTTCCCTGTTTATACTACTCTGACCTTACAGCATGTCCATTCAAAACTGTTTTATTTCTGATGTTTACCTCCTCCAATCTGCCCTTCATTATATCAACTCCCCCTTCCCTTATCCTTTGTCCCTCTACTTTCCCATTTGATAAGATTTCTATATTCAACAAAGTGTATATGTTATTTCCCCTTTGAGACATTTCTGATGAAAAAAAGCTTCAAATACTCTCCTCCCTTTTCCCTCTATTTTCTCTTTGTGTGCAGAATCTCTTTTGGGGAATTATTTTTTAAATAACATGCTTAGATCCATATTCAATCTCCCTGGTTTTTCTCAAGATGTGGATAGCACTTTCCATCCAAAGTCTACAATAATTACTTTGAATAATTGCATTGTTAAAAAGAGCTAAATCCATCACAGTTGATTATCACATAATCTTGTTGTTTTTATGTATAATGTTCTCTTAATTCTCCTCACTTCATTCAGCATCAGTTCATATAAGTCTTTCCAGCTTTTCTGAAATCAGTGTGTATGTTTTTTCTCACATAGCAATAATATTCCATTATGTTCATATACTATAACTTATTCAGTCATTCCTCAGCTGATGAGTGAATTGACCCATTTTTCAATTCTTTGCTACCACAAATAGAGCTGCTACAATTTTTTTTTTGGCATATGTTAGTCCTGTTCCCTCTTTTATGATCTCTCTGGAATATAAGACCATTAGATACACTGCTGAATAAAAGAGTATGCACACTTTTATAGTGCTTTGGGCATAATTTCTAATTTCTCTCCAGAATAGTTGGATCATTTCACAACTCCACCAAAAATGCATTAATTTTTTGGTTTTCAGACATCTCCTCCAACATTTATTGTTATCTTTTCCTATAATTTTGGCAAATCTGAGGGGTATTATAAAGGCTTCATTTCTAAAACATAGAGAGAACAGTCAAATTTATAAGAATACAAGTCATTTTTCAATTGAGTAATGGTCAAAGAATATGAACAATTTTCAGATGATGAAATTAAAGCTATTTGTAATCATATAGAAATGCTCTGAATTCCTATTGATAGATAAATGCAATTTAAAACAGTTCTGAGTTAGTACCTCATACTTGACAAGAAAGGTTTATGCAAATTTGGGAGGGGAAGTGGGAAAACTGTTGATGGGATTCTGAACAGATCTAGCCATTTTAAAGAGCAATTTGGATCTATAAAGGCCTATAAAACTGTGTATACACTTTGATGCAGCAGTGCCACTACTGGGTCTGTATTCCATAGAAATCATAAAAAGGAAATAAAGGACACACATGTCTAAAATTTTTGCAGAAGCTCTTTTTGTGGTGGCAAGGAATTGGAAATTGAAGGGGTATCCATCAATTAGGGAATGGCTGAGCAAGTTATTGTATACAAATATAATGGAATACTATTTTTTATAAGAAATGATAAAAAGGCTGATTTTGGAAAAACTTGGAAAAACTTTTATGTACTAAAAGTCAGCAACAGCAACATCATATGATCACCAACTATGATAGACATACTTCTCAGGAATATTTTTATGCCAGACAATCCAATATTCATGGCATAGAAAATGCCAACTTTATCCAGAGAGAGAGACCAATGAAGACTGAATTTCATATTGGAACTTGAAGCATAATATTTTCTTTTCTTTTCTTTTCTTTTTTTTTTTTTTTTTTTTTTTTTTGCTTAAGCAATTGGGGTTAAGTGACTTCCTGGGGTCACACAGCTAGGATATATTGTTCTGAGACTGGATTTGAACTCAAATCCTCCTGACTTCAGGGCCGGTAGTCAATTCACTGTGCTATCTAGCTGCCACTGAAGCAGAATATTTTCACCTATTTTTGTCCGATTTTTCTTTATCATGATTTTCCCCTTTCGGTCTAATTTTTCTTGCTGAAAATGAGAAATATCGAAATATGTTCTAAAGAATTTTACATGTATAATCTATATCAGATTTCTTTTTGCCTGGAGAAGGAGTAGGAAAAGAAGGAATGGTGAAAAAATTTGGAACTAAATCTTACAAAAAGGTATTTTTAAATTTTTAAATAATTGGAAAATAAAATAATATTGCAGGAAAAAAGAGAAAAATAATTTGAAGAGTTTTCTCTGGTAAACTCATCAGTTCTCAAAAACAAAGAAAACTGAGATAAATTCATAAAAATAAGATCCATTCTCCAATTGATAAATAATTAAAATATTTGCAAAAATGTTCAGATGAAATAATTGAGTTATTAATAGCGATATTTTTAAAAAATATTTTAACTCATTCATTAAAGAAATGCAAACTAAAACAATTCTGACATAGATTGGCTAATAGAACAAAAAAGAAAAATGATAAAATTGGAGGGGATGTGAGGAAAATTAGACATTAATGCATTGTTGATGGAGTTATGAACTATTTCTACCATTCTTTAGTGCAATTTAAAACTACTTCCAAAGGGCTGTAGGACCACACATACCCTTTGTCCTAAAACTATCACTCTTACATCTGTTTCCAAAAGAATCTGTTTTTAAGAAAAGGAAAAAAGTCCTATATGCACAAATATATTTATAATAGCTCTTTTTGTGGTATAATAAAAATGGAAATTGAGGGGATTCCCATCAATTAGGGAATACCAGAGCAAACTGTGACATGTAAATATTGTGGAAGGCCAATATTGAATAAGTCTATGTATAGAAGAGTCCAGTCCAGGTATTACTTGAGACTTGCTCTCTGTAAGGCCACATAGTACAAAGAAATGGCCCACCATCTTTCTTAACAATGAATGAAAGACATGCTGGAGATAAATTTAGGACGATCCTGATGAAAGCATTTGACAGGAACAAGGCATTACAACTATGCTATTTACAACTCTGTTTTGAAAAATACCTTATTATTGATAATTATTTTTATTTATGACCCTTTTATGATAGATACCTTGTTATTGATAGTTAAAGTCAAATTGAAATGTCAAAGTATGGTCAAGCCATTAACTCTGGGATGTACGTAGTGCCACCTGGAGATAGCTGGTGTTAATGCAATACTAGCTTAAAGAATATATAAACTCTGGCTCTCAGATTAATAAAAGAAAATTGCAAAATATATTTTCCACATAACTCAAGCATATTCACCATACCAAACCACATTCTCAGCATTCATTGGAGCTGGACTCCAATAATTGATACATAGATAGGGACTTGAATGACCCAGCAGAGAAGCGTGATCTTTTGGTTAGCGCATTAATTAAAGAAAAAGAAAGTAAGCAAGATGTTAAAATTGTATATCACCAAGCTAACAAGGATTCATATATAAGAAATAAGTTATAAGATTGATTCATGTCCAACTGATATCAATATGGTGCACACATTGAATTGGAATAAGACAAAATCAAGCAAGTGGCAGTGATAGAGTGACATCCTAGACAAAAATCATGCAAGGATCCAATGAGATCTTTGTTGACTTTGTCAATTGTTTGATGACAGAAATTCAGAATTCAACCAGCATGGAGAGATTTATTGCAACAACTTGCCCTTAAAAATGATAATGTCAATAGTACAAAAGCATTAGCTGAGGGAAAATCAAAAAGTAGAAATGATCCAAAGGTGTCAGAATGTTGGGACTTCTACTTTTCAAGCAGTAGTAATTGTTGCTGCACTAAATTAGAACAAATCTTAATCTCAGAATTTTTTCAAATTTTCATAGATGGTACAATTGTGGACAATTGGGTCATATGAGGAAACATCCTATCCAAAATATTGTACTTCATTGCAATTCAGCATATAAACCTTTGACTTTATGTCCATAATGCAGAAAGGGCAGATATTGGGCTTCTGAATGTCAGTCTCAGAAGGATGGGGAAGGTAATACGATATTAGGAAATCATTCACAGTGCCAGCTCCAGCCCCATAAGACAATGGGAGTTGCACTTTTCCTTTTCCCCCTCACATGGTACCTATAAACAGTACTTTAAATCCAACTTATTTACAATGTAGGATTGAATGCATGCTACCTTGGGAAGTGCTGGCCTTGATTTGTCCCCTTTGGTGTTACTCCAGATTACTAACAATATGGGAATATGTTCTCTTATTACTGAGGACTTGTGACCTCTTACTTATGGTATGCTAAGTCTCATTTTAGGATGCAATTCACTAGGGTTTTTGGTTCTGCCTGGAGTAGTAGATTCTGAATCTTTGGAGTAAATATATATTCTTTGCTATGCCACTTCTCATCATGATATTTTTAATAAAAAAGGAGGGAGATTATAACACAGTTACTAATAATACCTTAAGAAAAAAAGTGGGAAAAGAATATAAAAATATTTAGGGTGCTAAAAGGTTTTGTAGAATAGGAAAAAGGTGTTCTGGATGCAACCTATCACTGATTCTAAGCTAGTTTTAAAATAGATATTAGGAGGGAAATTTTAGTTAGTATAAATGATTATCAAAAATTATTTGGAGATAATAATTGGATAAGACTGTATTTGAATTTGGCAATATATGAATTGATAAAATTATTCAAATTTTAAGAGGAAATTCTAATCTTAATTCAAAAAGAAGTCTGAGGATCAGTTGCAAGCAGAGAACCATCTCCATTTACAGAAGCTACTAATACAAAAATTAGTCTCTTTATATAGATTGCACCTACTATTAAATATCTTTTAATATCTTGTTTGATTCTATACAGCCAAATGAGTTATATGCAATCATTGCTGCACTGTATACTGTTCAAGGACCTCTCAACATTTTTTTTCAGATATTAAATATGCTGTTTATATGGTTAATAATATAGAAAGGGCCTGAGCCCTCAACTCTGCTGATTAAATGAGATTCCTTTAACATTAATTGTTTCTTTTGTTTAAAAGAATGGCATTTGCACGATGTTTGTACAATGTTAATATCTGAATAGTTTTTATTTTTCAAGTTCATGACTTTTGATAAAGCTGGAATAGTCTTCTTCCATGTCATTTTTTATCTATGTCACTGCACAGAATGCCATGTTTGTTCTGTGAACTACATTTTGTTATCTGGAAAGATTTATTAACATTCCTGATTTCTACATTTTTTTTTTTACTTTTTCCTGTGAACCTCAGTTCTGGGCAAGCTGGGAGCTACAGAAATAAAGTTAGGTAATTAAAATTATATAATTGCTAAAATGACATCTTAGTAGATTCTCAAGGTTTTGAGAGAAATAATTAAGAAATTTGGCAACTAGTTATTCTAAGATTGCAAAACAACAACTAGGAAAATAGCAACTTTTTGCTAACCCTTCTTTGACTTCTATCTTGTCTCGAGACTCCTTCTACTCCGCTGGGAAAGCACCCCAAGAAGTATAAGAGTTGACCCTCTCTACAACTTTGATCACCCAGAATGAGCCTGAGTGCATATCAGTGGTAAGAATGGCTAACAAGATTAACATAGCCCAAATCCCTCTGTTTTCTAACTCCTCTCGTCTCAAATAAGATTAAGAAAGAGAATGCTGAAGAACATTAAGGAAACTCAAATGCTGCCTGTAGAAATGGGGAAAATAACAACATCCAAGGGAACTCCATATAACCTTGCCCAAATACCTCGCCAACCCAACTTGGGGGAGTGGAGATAGAGTAGTGATCAGACCTCATGGTCAGCATTTCCTGAGCATTGCACTTTAGAGGGAGATCCTGGCATCCAGCCTTCAGCAAATTCTGTCCAGCAACTGTCTGGGAAGAATCCAGGTACCCCTAGCAATACCCAACATGGCAGTATGAAGTGAGAAACCAAGTCAGCCTCTGCATTTGACACGCCCACCTTTCTCTTGAATTTCAGTTGCAGAAATTATAAGCTATATAATTTATTGCAAATTATTTTATCTTTGCCAAGTTTTCTGATTTATAAAGAGAAGTAATAACATTATCACATAATTATAAAAGGGCTTAGCATAAACCTCACCAGGACTAGGAGGATAGTACATGGAGGAAAGGTATTTTCTTTTTTCCCATTTCGCCCATTCCCTAAAAGTAATACATGAAGCAAAGCATGTGGAGAGGAAAAAAAAAAAAAAAACATACATAATTCAATGAAATTTGTTATTTGAGATATGATCACAAAAGAAGTTTTAAAGCAGCTTTAATCAAAGCCCACTAAGTATATATGTAAATTGCAATCTATCTCCACTGTATTTATTTATTTATTTATTTATTTATTTTTAATTTTATTTTATTTAATAATAACTTTGTATTGACACAATCCATGCCAGGATAATTTTTACACGACATTATCCCTTGCGATCACTTATGTTTCGTTTTTTCCCCGCCCTCCCTCCTCCCCTCCCCCCCAGGATGGCAAGCAGTCCTATATATGTTAAATATGTTGCAGTATATCCTAGACACAATACATATTTGCAGAACCGAACAGTTCTCTTGTTGCACAGGGAGAATTGGATTCAGAAGGTAAAAATAACTCGGGAAGAAAATCAAAAATGCAAATAGTTCACATTCATTTCCCAGTATTCCTTTTTGGGTGTAGCTGTTTCTGTCCATCATTTCTCCAATGAAACTCAGTTAAGTCTCTTTGTCAGAGAAATCCACTTCCATCAGAATACATCCTCATACAATATCGTTGTCGAAGTGTATAATGATCTCCTGGTTCTGCTCATCTCACTTAGCATCAGTCCATGTAGGTCTCTCCAAGCTTCTCTGTATTCATCCTGCTGGTCATTCCTTACAGAGCAATAATATTCCATAACATTCATATACCACAATTTACCCAGCCATTCTCCAATTGATGGGCATCCATTCAATTTCCAGTTTCTAGCCACTACAAACAGGGCTGCTACAAACATTTTGGCACATACAGGTCCCCTTCCCTTTTTTAGTATCTCTTTGGGGTATAAGCCCAATAGAAACAGTGCTGGATCAAAGGGTATGCACAGTTTGATAACTTTTTGGGCATAATTCCAGATCGCTCTCCAGAATGGCTGGATTCGTTCACAACTCCACCAACAATGCATCAGTGTCCCCGTTTTCCCGCATCCCCTCCAACATTCATCATTATTTTTTCCTGTCATCTTAGCCAATCTGACAGGTGTGTAGTGATATCTCAGAGTTGTCTTAATTTGCATTTCTCTGATCAATAGTGATTTGGAACACTCTTTCATGTGAGTGGTAATAGTTTCAATTTCTTCATCTGAAAATTGTCTGTTCATATCCTTTGACCATTTATCAATTGGAGAATGGCTTGATTTTTTATAAATTTGAGTCAGTTCTCTATATATTTTGGAAATGAGGCCTTTATCAGAACCTTTAATTGTAAAGATGTTTTCCCAATTTGTTACTTCCCTACTAATCTTGTTTGCATTCGTTCTGTTTGTACAAAGGCTTTTTAATTTGATATAATCAAAATTTTCATAGATGGTACAATTGTGGACAATTGGGTCATATGAGGAAACATCCTATCCAAAATATTGTACTTCATTGCAATTCAGCATATAAACCTTTGACTTTATGTCCATAATGCAGAAAGGGCAGATATTGGGCTTCTGAATGTCAGTCTCAGAAGGATGGGGAAGGTAATACGATATTAGGAAATCATTCACAGTGCCAGCTCCAGCCCCATAAGACGATGGGAGTTGCACTTTTCCTTTTCCCCCTCACATGGTACCTATAAACAGTACTTTAAATCCAACTTATTTACAATGTAGGATTGAATGCATGCTACCTTGGAAGTGCTGACCTTGATTTGTCCCCTTTGGTGTTACTCCAGATTACTAACAATATGGGAATATGTTCTCTTATTACTGAGGACTTGTGACCTCTTACTTATGGTATGCTAGGTCTCATTTTAGGATGCAATTCACTAGGGTTTTTGGTTCTGCCTGGAGTAGTAGATTCTGAATCTTTGGAGTAAATATATATTCTTTGCTATGCCACTTCTCATCATGATATTTTTAATAAAAAAGGAGGGAGATTATAACACAGTTACTAATAATACCTTAAGAAAAAAAGTGGGAAAAGAATATAAAAATATTTAGGGTGCTAAAAGGTTTTGTAGAATAGGAAAAGGTGTTCTGGATGCAACCTATCACTGATTCTAAGCTAGTTTTAAAATAGATATTAGGAGGGAAATTTTAGTTAGTATAAATGATTATCAAAAATTATTTGGAGATAATAATTGGATAAGACTGTATTTGAATTTGGCAATATATGAATTGATAAAATTATTCAAATTTTAAGAGGAAATTCTAATCTTAATTCAAAAAGAAGTCTGAGGATCAGTTGCAAGCAGAGAACCATCTCCATTTACAGAAGCTACTAATACAAAAATTAGTCTCTTTATATAGATTGCACCTACTATTAAATATCTTTTAATATCTTGTTTGATTCTATACAGCCAAATGAGTTATATGCAATCATTGCTGCACTGTATACTGTTCAAGGACCTCTCAACATTTTTTTTCAGATATTAAATATGCTGTTTATATAGTTAATAATATAGAAAGGGCCTGAGCCCTCAACTCTGCTGATTAAATGAGATTCCTTTAACATTAATTGTTTCTTTTGTTTAAAAGAATGGCATTTGCACGATGTTTGTACAATGTTAATATCTGAATAGTTTTTATTTTTCAAGTTCATGACTTTTGATAAAGCTGGAATAGTCTTCTTCCATGTCATTTTTTATCTATGTCACTGCACAGAATGCCATGTTTGTTCTGTGAACTACATTTTGTTATCTGGAAAGATTTATTAACATTCCTGATTTCTACATTTTTTTTTTTTACTTTTTCCTGTGAACCTCAGTTCTGGGCAAGCTGGGAGCTACAGAAATAAAGTTAGGTAATTAAAATTATATAATTGCTAAAATGACATCTTAGTAGATTCTCAAGGTTTTGAGAGAAATAATTAAGAAATTTGGCAACTAGTTATTCTAAGATTGCAAAACAACAACTAGGAAAATAGCAACTTTTTGCTAACCCTTCTTTGACTTCTATCTTGTCTCGAGACTCCTTCTACTCCGCTGGGAAAGCACCCCAAGAAGTATAAGAGTTGACCCTCTCTACAACTTTGATCACCCAGCATGAGCCTGAGTGCATATCAGTGGTAAGAATGGCTAACAAGATTAACATAGCCCAAATCCCTCTGTTTTCTAACTCCTCTCGTCTCAAATAAGATTAAGAAAGAGAATGCTGAAGAACATTAAGGAAACTCAAATGCTGCCTGTAGAAATGGGGAAAATAACAACATCCAAGGAAACTCCATATAACCTTGCCCAAATACCTCGCCAACCCAACTTGGGGGAGTGGAGATAGAGTAGTGATCAGACCTCATGGTCAGCATTTCCTGAGCATTGCACTTTAGAGGGAGATCCTGGCATCCAGCCTTCAGCAAATTCTGTCCAGCAACTGTCTGGGAAGAATCCAGGTACCCCTAGCAATACCCAACATGGCAGTATGAAGTGAGAAACCAAGTCAGCCTCTGCATTTGACACGCCCACCTTTCTCTTGAATTTCAGTTGCAGAAATTATAAGCTATATAATTTATTGCAAATTATTTTATCTTTGCCAAGTTTTCTGATTTATAAAGAGAAGTAATAACATTATCACATAATTATAAAAGAGCTTAGCATAAACCTCACCAGGACTAGGAGGATAGTACATGGAGGAAAGGTATTTTCTTTTTTCCCATTTCCCCCATTCCCTAAAAGTGATACATGAAGCAAAGCATGTGGAGAGGAAAAAAAAAAAAAAACATACATAATTCAATGAAATTTGTTATTTGAGATATGATCACAAAAGAAGTTTTAAAGCAGCTTTAATCAAAGCCCACTAAGTATATATGTAAATTGCAATCTATCTCCACTGTATTTATAAAAGATTTAAGAGTTTGGGAACTATAAGAAAACAGAAAAACAGTTCCCTGCTACTTTAAAAACTCTGGCAACAAACTTTTTGTTTTTTTTGAGGGTTTTTTTGTTTTTGTTTTTTTCTTTTTTGAGTTTTCTAGAGTCAGACTTTTGAGAATTCAGTTGCAAAAAACTGACACTTTATCTTTTTCCTGGCTCACAAAAGAGAAATAGATTGTGTTCATTTGAAAATGACCAAATGGCAATTCGTTTGTCTGAAATATTTAATTAGAATTTAGGGAATTCTTTGAACTAAAGTTAAACCAATTTTAAAATCTATTCTATTACGATTTTTTAAATTGTCTAATTTTTTCTTTAAAGCAAAAAGAAACTTATTTAAGGGAATGGATATCCTCCCTGAGAACTTCCAAAGCTCAACAACTTGGGGACAGAATAAATGTAATATTTAGAAGAAGGTGGGAAATTTATTTAGCCTTGCTAATCCAGTTTTATAATAGTTTTTAAATGTAATTTAAGAATTAGATCTTTTCACCTTTGCTAGAAAATTAAAAGGAAACTACAGCAGACAATTTGATTATTACTTAGGAAAAATTTAAAATTCTTAGCAAAGTGTGTGAAACGAGGGAGGAGATGAAAACTTTATCTGTTCATTCAAGTATGAGAGTATGCAGTACCTTTCTTCCCCCAGAGGGGGGAGAGATATCAAACAACACAGCCCATAAAAACATTAAGAATGGTCAGGGTGGGCAAGAGCAAGCTCAGCCCCTTATTTGGGATTTCTGTCAACTCCCCTTAATTTGAAGGCTTTCCAGTTTTCTTGAAACCATGAGGGTAAGCAAGGTCATCAGCCCTGAGAAATGAGCCTGTTTAGGAAGTATAGTTCCTAAACAAGGAATGTGTTTACTAAGAATCTGTAAGCTTGTTCAATGATTAATACTTTGCAGCAGGATGAGTTTAACAAATAAAAAATATATATTTGTCCTGGTAAATATGCTCCAAATCATTATTAATCAGAGAAATGCAAATTAAGACAACTCTGAGATACCACTACACACCTGTCAGATTGGCTAGAGTGACAGGGAAAGATAATGGGGAATGTTGGAGGGGATGTGGGAAAACAGGGACACTGATACATTGTTGGTGGAATTGTGAACACATCCAGCCATTCTGGAGAGTAATTTGGAACTATGCTCAAAAAGTTATCAAACTGTGCATACCCTTTGATCCAGCAGTGTTTCTACTGGGCTTATACCCCAAAGAGATACTAAAGAAAGGAAAGGGACCTGTATGTGCCAAAATGTTTGTGGCAGCCCTGTTTGTAGTGGCTAGAAGCTGGAAAATGAATGGATGCCCATCAATTGGAGAATGGCTGGGTAAATTGTGGTATATGAACGTTATGGAATATTATTGTTCTGTAAGGAATGACCAGCAGGATGAATACAGAGAGGCTTGGAAAGACTTACATGAACTGATACGAAGTGAAATGAGCAGAACCAGGAGATCATTATATACCTCAACAACGATACTGTTTGAGGATGTATTCTGAGAAGTGGATCTCTTCGATAAAGAGAGCTTTAATTGAGCAAAAATGGACAGAAGCAGCTACACCCAAAGAAAGAACACTGGGAAATGAATATAAACTGCTTGCATTTTTGTTTTTCTTCCCGGGTTATTTATACCTTCTGAATCCAATTCTGAATCCAGTTCTCCCTGTGCAACAAGAAAACTGTTCGGTTCTGCACACATATATTGTATCTAGGATATACTGTAACCTATTTAACATGTAAAGGACTGCTTGCTATCTGGGGGAGGGGGTAGAAAGAGGGAGGGAAAAAATCAGAACAGAAGTGAGTGCAAGGGATAATGCTGTAAAAAATTACCCTGGCATGGTTATATCAATAAAAAGTTATTTTAAAATTAAAAAAAAAAAAAGAAAAGAAAAAGCAGTGTGATACAATGATGAGATGGATATGACTGAGAAATTAGAAAGCAAATTATTTATCCTTATAAGCTATATTCATCGTTGCACAGTTACATTTATGTGCTTAATTCTTTCTTTACTCTCATGTTTGTATTTCAACATTTCTACTCAAATATGTTCTTTTCATCAGGAATCCATGAAAGTTTTCTATTTGCTTCAAGGTTCATTTTTCTCCCATTAAGATTATATTCAGTTATTCCATGTAGACTATACTTGGTGACAATATTCTTTTGAAATATCATACTTGATGCATTCTGCTAGCTTATGGTTATTATTAGAGTTCATGTAATTCCTTTGTACTTGTTGACATTTAGGCTATTTGCAAAACTATTTCTTAGATTTAGACAGTGAGTTTTGATTATGACGTTCCCAGTTTTTTTCACTTTGGTATTTTAAGATGGATCTAGTAAATTTTTCCTCTCTTTATTTTTCTCTATGATTCAAAGGGATTTGAACAACTTAGTTTTATTTCATAATTTCTTGAAATGTGCCATCTGAGCTATTTTTTAATCATGCCTTTCAGATGATTTTTATATATTAAAGTTTATTTAATGATCACTTTAATCTTTTCTCCAACTCGGGTATTTTGTTATAAGATAATTTGTATTTTTCTTTATTCAGCATTTCAACTGTGTTAATTCAGTTTGGTTTGAAAGTCATCAACTATTGTTTATTTTATTATGATTTTCAAAGTATTTGTTATTTGGTTAATGTTTGGAACCTCATGCTAAACTCTTAATTCTCTTTCTAAATCTCTCCTCCATTGCTTTCATTTATTTTAAAAGTATTTCCTCTATGGTTCATTTCATTTATGATATAATTTTTAGTTCTCCAAAAATATTTAATTTAACTAAAAATTCGAATTTATCTTATACTGAAGCTTGATTTGTTTGCTTTTATTCTTGGTAAAAGACTCTTGGAGTTAGTTTTATTATTATTATTATTATAGCTTTTTACTGACAAAACATATGCATGGGTAATTTTTCAACATTGACACTTGCAAAACCTTCTGTTCCAACTTTTCTCCACCTTCCCTCCACCCTCTTCCCTAGATGGCAGGTAATCCAATACATGCTAAATATGTTAAAGTATATGTTAAATACAATATATGTATACATATTTATACAGTTATCTTGGTGCACAAGAAACATTGGATCTAGAAAGTAAGTAAAAGAAAAAAAAAAAAAACTGAGAAGGAAAACAAAACTGTAAGCAAACAATAACAGAAAGAGTGGAAATGCTATGTTGTGATCCACACTCATTTTCCATAGTTCTCTCTCTGGGTGTAGCTGATTCTCTCCATCACTGAACAATTGGAACTGGTTTAGATCATCTCATTGTTGAAGAGAATCACGACCATCACAACTGATCATCTTATACTATTGTTGAAATGAATAATGATCTCCTGGTTCTGCTCATTTCACTTAGCTTCAGTTCATGTAAGTCTTTTCAGGCCTCTGAAATCATCCTGTTGGTTATTTCTTACAGAACAATAATAATCCATAACATTCATATACCATAATTTATTCAGCCATTCTCCAGTTGATGCACATCCATTCAATTTCCAGGTTCTAGTCACTACAAAAAGGCTGCCACAGACATTTTTGCACATATCAGGTCCCTTTCTCTTCTTTATGATCTCTTTGGGATATATGCCCAGTAGTAACACTGCTGAATCAAATGGTATACACAGTTTGATAACTTCTTGAGCATAGTTCCAAATTGCTCTTCAGAATGGTTGGATCCATTCACAATTCCACCAACAATGTATCAGTGTCTTAGTTTTCCCACATCCCCTCCAACATTTATCATTATCTTTTCCTGTCATCTTAGCCAATCTGAGAGGTATGTAGTGGTATCTCAGATTTGTCTTAATTTGCATTTCTCTGATCAATAGTGATTTAGAATACCTTTTCATATGGATAGAAATAGTTTCAATTTCTTCATGTGAAAATTGTCTGTTCATATTCTTTGACAATTTATCAATTGGAGAATAGCTTGATTTCTTATAAATTTGAGTTAATTTTCTAGATGTTTTGGAAATGAGGTCTTTATCAGAACCTTTGACTGTAAAAATGTTTTCCAACTTATTGCTTTCCTTCTAATCTTGTCTGCATCAGTTCTGTTTGTACAAAGACTTTTTAACTTAAGATAACCAACGTTTTCTATTTTGTGATCAGTAATGATCTCTAGTTCTTCTTTGGTCACAAATTCCTTACTCCTCCACAGGTCTGAGAAGCAAACTATCCTATATTCTTTTAATTTACTTATAATCTCATTCTTTATGCCTAGATCATGAATCCATTTTGACTTTATCTTGTTATACAGTATTAAGTGAGTGTCAATGCCTAGTTTCTGTCATACTAATTTCCATTTTCCCAGAAATTTGTGTCAAAAAGTGAATTCTTATCCCAAAAGCTGGAAGTGGCTACCTTCAGCAACGAGAGGATCCAATTGAGTTCTAATTGATCAGTGTTGAATAGAACCAACTACATACACCTAGCAAAAGAACACTGGGAAACAAGTGTGGACTGCTTGTATTTTTTGTTTTTCTTTCCAGGTTATTTTTACCTTTCTAAATCTGATTTTTCTTGTACAACAATAGAACTGTATAAATATGTACACATAATAATATATTCAAGATATACTTTAACATATTTAACATGTATGAAACTTACTGCCATCTAGGGGAGGGAGTAGAAGGAAGGAAAGAAAAGTTGGAACAGAAATGTTGAAAAAATTACCCATGCATATATTCTGTGAATAAAAAGGTATAATAAAAATAAGAAAAGGACCCCAGAAACTAAAAAAAAAATAAAATAAAATATTGGGGGAGGGTCTCTTTCAGCAGCTGTTTGATAAATTCTTTCAATGGCTATTTTCTCTTTTCATTCTATGATATCTGGGCAGTTCTCTTTTATGATTTCCTGAAAAATAGTGTCTAAGCTCTTTTTTACAGCATGATATTCAGGGAATCCAATAATCCTTAGATTATGTGTCCTAGATCTATTTTCCCAGTCTATTGTTTTCCCAAGTTCATACTTAATTTTTTTTCTATTTTTTTCATTTTTTTGGTTTTGCTTGACTGATTCTTGATGTTTCCTCGAATCATTCATTTTCATTTGTTCAGTTCTCATTTTTAATGAATTATTTTCTTCATTTACTTTTTTTAAATTTCTTTTTGTATTTGATCAATTGAATTTTTAAATGAGTTGTTTTCTTCTATGGATTCTTTTTTTCTATTTCAACAATTTTTTTAAAGGACTTATTTTTCTTTTTTCCAATTCACAAATTCTGTTTTCCTGGGAGTTCTTTACCTTTTCCAATTCACAGATTCTGTTTTTCAGGGAGTAGCTTTTTTTTTTTTCCCCACTGTATTTTTTTAATGAGTTATATGCCTTATCCAGACCCTCTTGTAAGGTTTTTCTCTCTCCCTCTCCCCCATTATTCTTCTACCTCTCTTTTAAGATCCTTTTTACTTTCTTCTATGAGAGCTTTGTGTGGTGGCAACTAGGTCATATCCCTCTTCGGCGCTTTATCTGCAGACAATCTGCATTTAGTCTCCTCAGGGTTTGAAATCTGCTCTCTTTTGCTATAGAAGCTATCTATAGTTGGGGCTTGCTTTGCCTTTTTACTACTTTAAAAAAATGCTTGGGTTTGCTTTTGGTGCAATGAGTACTTTTCAAGCTTCCTCAACAGGCAACAGGAAGTTGCAGCAAAGTGGCAGCAGAAGCAGCAACTTAGCTGGGATCTCTCGCTGAATCACTCCCGGTGCTGGGTGGGTGTGGCCAGGTTCCATAAGACTCCAGCCATTTTGGGGTACACTCTTTACCTTTTGTATTTACATTGAAACTTTTATAATTACTCTGTTGATCTACTGGCTTGTAATCAGGGCAGAGTAGCCAACACTGTGGTAAAGTCCTCCCCACAGATTTTCCACCTACAGAGACCACACCATGCCCTAGGTCTGCTCAGCCTGCATTCTCTCTGTTCTCTGCCTGCCTATGTCTGTACCTGGCCTACTCCCAAGCCCATGTGCTATCAAAACAGTCCTTTTCTGGCAATCTTTGAGAATATCTGCTCTTGGTAATGTGTTGCATTCCCAATATTCCTGGGTTCTGACAGTCCAGCATTAATTTAGAGGCTGAATCTTGTAAATAGTTTGAGAGTAGTGGGGGAGCTCAGAAAGAAGCATTTATCCTCTTAGTCATCTTGGCTCTACCCCTTTGGAGTCTCATTTTGACAATTTCTTTCTTAATCATTCCTTCCCTCATAAGATACCTTTACCTTTATGTGTTTAAAATATGTCTTTGGGCAATCCTACCTTGCTGGTCTATTTGGATATTTGTGAACTGAGTATGTGATCCTAGTCCTTGGGATGATATAGCCACCTCTACTATCTTGAGCAAAGTACTGAGTCTGTTATCTACTTTAGACTTCCATTGCTCAAGAACTTAGAGTTTGAGTCTGTGATCATGTCCCCTTTTGGAAAGCTCCTCCTCCTATGACTCCAACAATGATCAGTTCTGGTCATTACAAAGCTTCTGGCATGGTAGCACAGCTCAGAGCATTAAGTCTGAATTCCTGGACACTGTGCGGATATTGTGGACCTGAGGTCTGGAATCTGAGCATTCTGTATGCTTGACTTAACTTGAAGTTCTGGCAAAATTCTGGGGGAAAAAAAAATCCATGCTCTGCAACATCTGTTAGATATTTTGCAAATGTCAGGAACTTCAAATGCAGTCCATGATCAGTTCTGTGCATCACTGATCTGTTTGCCTAGTTCAGAATAAAAGACACTAAGTTTGTGATAATTGGTCCACCCCTTTTCTACATGTCCTGCCATATTCACTTAAATGCATGCTAAATTTGTGATCTCAGGGTGGGAAGATGATAAATAATAATTTAGCCTTTGGTTTCTGCAAGACTGCAATACTATATCCTTCTTAAATCATTTTTGGAATGACCAGGGTAAAGCTTGGGGAGAGAAAGCTTGCAACAGGGCTGTATTCCTTCCTCCTCTGTCATCTTAACTGGGTCTCTGAAAATCTTCATTTGTAATTGGGCTAAAAAGCAAGGGTTTATATTTTTGTTCCTGCTCTGTCAGTTCCTTGTTGTGTGACTCGAAGTAAATCAATTTGCTTCCCTCTATCTTTTTCTTCATCTGTCACCTGAAAGTTTTGGACTAAATGTTCTCTAAGACTCTTTAAGTTTTTGAGTTCTATAATCTATTATAATCTATAATAAGATACACAAGGTTTGAAAATGTTTCTATAGAGGTCAATATATAGCTACATTTTTTTTTCATCATTTCTGGTCTGACACCTCATAGTTGATAAATGATTACTTGATTATTGAGTGGTAGATTTTTTCAAATGCCCTTTAAGATATTTTGGGGGGAGGAAAGGGACAGGAGGTGAGAACCAAAGCTACAGAACTCAGGGAAATTTTTCTATTGATCAGATCATGTGTAAAGTTGATGTTAAGTCTATAACTTGAATTTTCAAGGGAAATGCCTTTTAACTGGAAAATAAAATAATTAGAAATATTTTTCAAGTATAATAACTATATTTTTCTTCTTATATGGGAAAAAGAGGAATTATAAAAATCATAATATTAATTCACTAAATTGAAGGTGAACTATAACCAAAAATCACAATAACTGAGAGACACAGAAAGGGAACAAAAAAAGAAGTTTAATGTGATTTTCATTTTCTTCTGTTTTTTTTTTTTATTTTCTCAAGAATAACCTCAGACTATTAGAATAGGCATTAGCATTCTCATATGATATTGCAATGTGTATTAAATGATAAACTGTATTTTATGATGAATCTTATGAAATCCAATTGACTTTTACTTTGACTCAAAATATTTTTAAATGCCCATTGTCGTCTGTTAATTATGACTCATAAAATGTTATGTGTGGGACAAGGATAATTGAAGTAAAAAAAAATTATCCTTGAAATGCCACTGTTTCCCCCATTGACTTAGAAACATTGAGGACTGGTAACTACACATGCAAAAAAAAATATTGAAATCCCATTATATTTCTTCTACAATAAAACCTTGTTACTATGAGGAGATGTTTCTTGGCATCTGTATTGCTGACAATCTTCCTCTATTCCCAGAGAACTATATTAGCATAACAAATTTCTCCCTTCTCTGGTGATTTGCATTGCCTGCTCATTTCCATTTCCTTACTTTGCAAAGTAAACAAGCCACTGGAAACAGAAATGTGAAGAGAGGGAGAAAAAAAAAATCTACAGAGACAGACTGTTGATTTTTACTCCCTTTAATCATTATACTTAAAGAGGAAAAAAAGCCAGCTACCACTGCTGAAGAAGGTCTTAGTGGCTGTCTGTCAAATGGAACACAGAGGGACCACATATTCACATGTCACCATCTGGGCATGAGGCTGCTAACGGAGGGGCAATCATTGTTAATGACATTCTGTTTTTGTGGGCCAACGTCACAACACTTCACTTCAAAAAGAGAATAGATAAATGGAGTAGAAAGAGAGACAAACCTTTTTATGAAAAAAAATCTATTTTATTGGTTTATGAGATCACACAAGTCAAAAGTACAACATACTAAGCAAGTAAAGAAAATATTATGTTACCTTATCAAAAACATTATGTTCAGAAAGAGGGAAATAATAGTCCCCATGACTTAGATCATATGTAGAGTAATACATTCCATTCTGGACTTCAAATGCAAAATTAGGCATGAAGGATGATTAGGATGGAAAAGGAACAAGATGATAAAAATGTAATTAGGCTTGTATTTGAAAACAGAAAAAAAAAAAAAAATCACTATTGCTGGTCACATGAAAGGCTGTCAAATTAAAATAAGATGACAGTTGTTCAGCCTGATTCCTGATGGCAAAACAGGAATACAGGATAGAATCTGCAGAGAGGTAGGTTTAGAGTTAATGTAAAGGGAAAGTTCCATTAAAATAGAGCACTCTAAAAGATACTTATAAAATTAGTACAGCGTACAACATCATTCAAAAATAAAAGCATTCCGGATCACCATACCATTCAGAAGGAATCCCTCTTCCAATTTCATCCCCAACTGAAAACTCTCCATGACATTATCCATATCTTTAACATTTCTTTTCCTTATGCACTTTATTTAATATTAAAAATTACAAGATTCTCAGAATGATTTGTTTATATTATTATTTATTATTTAAAAACCTTGTGTGTTCTGACTTTGAAAAGCTACTTTGTTCAAGAAGTAAAGTAGTAATGCTCTATCATATACATATTTCTTTTAAACCAGAGTATACTCTTCTATGTTCTTCAACTTTCAGTAAACATAGGATTGAAGCAAGCAAAATAATCAGTTGAATGAAGATCACAGTAGTTATGAATCCAGAACTCTAAAAGGAAGGTGATAAGTTCAATACTACTAGGATTTTCCTGATCTTTAGCATGTTTCCTCTTGTTTATATAGAGAGAATAAATCAATGTCCATAAAATGTCTAGCTTCTAATGCAGATATCCTTTTTAAATATTTGGTTTGATACAAATGTGGTTTTTTTCTGATTTTTTATTTCCTCACTGACATTATTGCTTTTTCTAGACTTTCCTTGAGTAGTGTGACTCCACATATGATTACTACACAAAACAATAAGTCTCTTGGACAAATCTTTACACATCTTTCCAAATGTTCATCCATTTTGTTCTTTTTCTAGTTTCATTCTTTAATTTGCAGTATGAAGTGTCTGAGTCTTTGTTTTTAAAGTAGGATCCTCCTCAAGTTTTCTTTAAATTGTTTTCTCACAATTCCTCAATGTCTAATAAAGTGATATTACTCACTTGTAGTTTTTCTGTTATGGTTTATTAATGCCTCTATTCTTTGTTTGGATTTTTGTTTTGTTTTTTGTTTTTGTTGTTTTTTGCAAGGCATTTGAGGTTAAGTGACTTGTCCAGGGTCATACAGCTAGTTAATTGATTTGTTAATTGATTGAGCATTTCCAGAATGTAGATTCCCCTTAGCGGTTCTTTAAATATTTTTTAGCAATTATAATTGTTAGATAATTCTTTATTACATTGGTTAAATATCTACCTTTTTATAAATTCAACAAATTAATCTTACTTTGTCCCTACTTACAAAAAATAAATCTAATAATTCTTCTATATGAAAAATATTAAGTATTTGTAAAAATCTTGCTTTCCTTTTCATTCTTCTCATTTCTCAATGAAACAATCCAGTGTTTTATATCATGCATGCTCATTTTTAAATCATTCATCATTTTGGTGGTGCATGTCTGAACACAAAAAGTTTTCAGGATTGTTTCTACAATGCAGAAGTCAGGGCTAACATGATCATCCAGATATGGACATTTAAGATACAGGTCATTCATCATGGTTAAGCTATTAGTTCTGGGAAACTCTGTGTCTGTTTTTATTCTGAGTATTAATGTTAATTTTGAAGGTAGAGTTTATTTTTAAATTGATATTTTGAAATTACAGATGTTCCTTTCAATTAAAGGATGGTTGAGGTTTTATTTTAAAATATTGTACAGTATTTAATATGTCTGTCCTTTCATTTACCTATTATCTGAACACATAATATTTTTTTAAATTAATGGCATTAGAAGATTATTTTGTCTCAGTGACTAAATTTGGAATTAAAAAATACTTATTGATATATAAATATTTACTTATCTTCACTGAATACTGCTGAAATAGTCATTACATAAAAAATGATTTTTAAAAGCTATGTTGATTCTAGTTATTTGCTTAAATATCTCATATAGTCAGCCTTTTATCTGTCTGATGTGATTTGGCTTTGGTGGTTTTTATATGGGAGTTTTTTCCCCCATTTTATTTCTTTTTATGTTTTTTATCTGAAGGTTAACAAGTTTTAAAAGTGTGAAATCACTACACTGTTAGGATATGCTATCAAATGAACTTTTATAATACTTTAAGGCTTTTTATTCACATAATGAAACGTGAAATGAGTTACACATTGCAGAAAGTGTGTTTCAGATCACAAATTATCCTCCATTTCAAAGCAGGAATAAAACTGAAAATGCTAGAAAGAAACATAAAAAATCAGTGCATGAAGAGATTACAGATAATCATCCCCAGGATAATACACCACAACCAAGGAGGATTTATACCAAGAATACAGGGATGATTAAATATTAGGAAAAGTTTTAGCAAAATTGACTATATCAATAACCAAATTAACAAAAAACATATGATTATCTCAATAGATTCAGAAAAAGCAGTTGATGAAATCCATCCAACACCCATTCCTATTATAAACACTAGAGAGTATAGGAACAAATGGACTTGTCCTTAAAATAGTCAATATCAGCTGTATAAAACCATCAGCAAACATCATATGTATTGGGGATAAACTAGAACCATTCCCAATAAGATCAATGGTGAACGAGGTTGCCCACTATCACCATTGTTATTCAATATTGTATTAGAAATGCTAGCCTTGGCAATAAAAGAAAAATAGATTAAAGGAATTAGAATAGGTAATGAGAAAACCAAATTATCATTCTTTACAGATGATATGATGGTATACTTAGAGAATCCCAGAGAATCAACTAAAAAGCTTTAAGAAATAATCCATGACTTTAGCAAAGTTGCAAGACAAAATAAATTCACATAAATCATCATCAGTCTTATACATCACTAGCAAAATCCAACAGTTAGAGATACAAGGAGAAATTCCATTTAAAATAACTGTTGATGGTATAAAATATTTGGGAATTTATCTGCCAAGGGGAAGGTAGGAATAATATAAGCAAAATTACAAAACATTTTCCACACAAAGTCAGATCTAAGCAATTGGAAAAATATCAAGTGCTCGTGGATAGGTCGAGTGAATATAATAAAGATAACAATACTCCCTAATCTAGTCTATTTATTAAGTGCTATACCAATTAAACACCCAAGAAACTAACCAATTTAGAAAAAATAACAATGAAATTCATCTGGAAGAACAAAAGGACAAGAATTTCAAAGGAATTAAAGAGGAAAGCAAGTAAAAGTGGCCTAGGTGTACCAAATCTAGAATCATATTATAAAGCAGCACTCATCTAAACCATTTGGTACTTGCTAAGAAATAGAGAAGTTGATCCGTGAAATAGGTTAGGTTCACAAAACAAAATAGCCAATGACTATATCAATCTAATATTTGACAAACACAAAGCCCCACCTTTTGGGATAAAAATTCACTATTTGATAAAAACTCCTGGGAAAATTGGAAACTAGTATGGCAGAAAATAGGCATAGACTCATACCTAACACTATATACCAAGATAAGGTCAAAATGGGTTCATAATCTAGGCATAAATAATGATACTATAAACAAACTAGAAGAACATAGGATAGTTTACCTCTCAGATTTGTGGAGGAGGAAGGAATTTGTGACCAAAGAAGAACTAGAGACCATTATTGATCATAAAATAGATAATTTTGATTATATTAAGTTAGAAAGTTTTTGTACAAACAAAACTAATGCAGACAAGATTAGAAGGGAAGCAATATGGGAAAACATTCTTACATCTAAAGGATCTGATAATGGGCTTATTTCTATATAGAAAATTGATTCAAATTTATAATAGTTCAAGCCATTCTCCAATTGATAAATGGTCAAAGGATATAAACAGACAATTTTCAGATGAAGAAATTGAAACTATTTGTAGTCATATGAAAAGGTGCTCTAAATCACTATTGATCAGAGAAATGCAAATTAAGACACCTCTGTGATACTACTACACACCTGTCAGATTGGCTAAAATGACAGAAAAAGATAATGGCAAATGTTGGATGAGATTTGGTAAAACTGGGACACTGATACATTGTTAGTGGAAATGTGAACACATCCAACCATTCTGGAGAGCATTTTGGAACTATGCCCAAAAGTTATCAAACTGCATACCCTTTGATCCAGTAGTGTTTCTACTAGTATTATATCCCAAAGAGATCTTAAAGAAGGGAGTAGGATACACATGTATAATTATGTTTGTGGAAGCCCTCTTTGTATTGACAAGAAACTGGAAACTGAATGGATGCCTACCAATTGAAGAATGACTGAATAAATTATGGTATATGAATGCTATGGAATACTATTGTTCTGTACGAAACGACCAGCAGGATGATCTCAGAGAGGCTTGGAGAGGCCTACATGAACTTGTGGTAAGTGAAATGAGCAGTACCAGGAGATCATTATACAAGGAAACAAGAACATTAGAAGACAATCAATTCCCATCTACATTTAGAGAGAGAACCAAAGGAACAGAGGGTGGAACACAACATAGTATCCTCACTCTCTCTGTTGTTATTTGCTTTCATTTTGTTTTCTTTCTCAGTTTTTCTTTTCTTTCTTCTTGATGTGATTTTTCTTGTGCAACAAGATAACTGTATAAATATGTATACATATATTAGATCTAATGCATATTTCAACATATTTAACATGTATTGGACTATCTGCCAGCTAGGGGAGGGGGTAGGGAGGAAGGAGGGGAAAATTTGGAACAAAAAGTTATGCAAGTTTCAATGTTGGAAAAATTACCCATGCATATGCTTTGTAAATAAAAAGCTTTAATTTAAAAAAATAGTTGCATGAAATGGAGTAAAGCAACACCAAGAATCCAGAGTTACTTTCTTTCTCTTATCAGTGTTAGCATTTTATTTTTACTTCAAACTTATTAGAAACTATACTCAAACTTTGAAGGGAAGCAAATGGATTGTAGATAAATAATGATTTTATAAGCTTTCATGGAACACATGGCAGTGAAATTCTTATTTTATAAACAAAATTTATCACATGCTCTTTTAGAAGATTAAATTAGAGGACCCTTTTAGTTATCACATAAAACATAATAGCACATTATTTTTTTCAGTATAGATTCTCCACTGATATCAAGGACAGTCTTAGTAAATCAAAAGCCTCAGTAATTGAATTGCAGATGGGAAAAAATGACTTATTTTAAATCATTCATTAGACATATATGAGTCCAGAATTCTTAAACATCATGCTAATTTGAAACTAATGCATAGGACATTGAGTTTATAATTCTATTTGTAGATTTTTTTACCAGGAAAATATCTTTAATTCCATTATATTTGTTAACCCAGGGAAAGGCCTCTATTCCTGAATGACCACCTATGTACTTGAACAAGATCTTTTGCCTATCAATATCTCCAGAATGTTCTTCTCACTGGTCTCAAGTAACAACACTTATCTCTGCCAATGAAAGAGGAACAAGGCAGAATGGTCCCAATAGGGAAGAGTACACATAGCCAAACCATTTTTTAGGAGCAGATATTTTGAACTTTGAAATGGTACAAAGATAACCACAATCTTTTCTATTGTTCTTTATCACTTTATGGTCATTTACTCTTGGTGACCATCAACAAGAGAAAAATAATCTTACCAGGAGTACATACCATAAGTTTCTTTGAATAAGAAGTCTACTGCTCTCCATGTATCCATTTGAAACTTTAAATACTACAAGTATAACTTGTTATGGGCCAGAACTTGAAACAAGTTGATAACTCAATGGAATTGATAGAAACAATGCTTGTGTTTACATCTTTGAGAGTTCACACATTAGCTCACACATTAGTTCACAAATCCGGGTGATTCACAAAGTTACACCTCCCATAATCCCAGTTTTGGAGGAGGAGTCAACCTTTGAGTTTACACCTCTAAAAGAGAATAAAAAGGAGCTATACCAGTGGAGTCAGTTTGGAAGATTGCCAGTAGTCAGAGTTGGAACTAGAGGCAGAAGCTGGCAGAGGCAAAAGACTAGCAATGAGAGTTCTCGGAACCAAAGAAAGCTAATTGGGCTATTTTAGAAGGGATAATAAAAGACTGTGCTCCAATCCCTGGCTGTGTTTGAGGTGATTATTACTTGGAACTGAAACAAAGGCTGTCTCCAGAAACCTCCCCAAGAAACCTGTTCCCAGAGAGAACCATCGTATTATAGAAAAGAAGAGAACACCACAATAACTTGCTTTTAAAATACATAGGGAATGAATTTCTGAGGGTGGAGTCACATTGTCAAAGGAAAGCAGAAACTGCTTAAGCTCTCCCAGTTTCCCTTGAAAAACCATATGAACCAAGCCTCTGAACAAAATCTGAAAGAATGAAACCCCTCTCCAACTCAAGATAGATTTGAAAAAATTCAAGAAATATCAAGCTCACTGGGGTGAAAAGAATGTTTAGCCCAGCTCAGACAGATACTAAGAAAGCCAATGAAATGGTCTTCATCATAGGAAATCAGCAATTGAGGCCCTCAATCCTACATCAGTAGAGGAGCAGATTTGTGGGGAAGCTTCCAGTACCAGCTTAGAAGACAAACTCTGGAAAACCAGCCTGCTCCTGAAAAGAGCAGGTAAAGTTACCCCCTGAAAACACAAGAGGCCCTTGTGTTCAAAGCCCAGGGTCAGAGAAGGAAGTGTAAAGAACACCCTTTTACTCCGGGAGCAGAGTTCAACTATATAAGTAAACAATAATAATAATAATAAATTTTTTAAATGAACAACAAAAGAAAAGGAAAGAAAATTAACAAGAAACAAAAAAGAGCCTAGACTAAAGAAAACTACTACAGGGCAGACCAAAAGACAAACTCAGACAAAGACAAAATGCCCCTAGAAGAAATATCAACGAGTGGTATGGATTGTTCTCAAGACAAAAGAGGTTTCTTGTTTATGCTCATAAAAGATGTCAAAAGGCATATATGATCGGCAGAAAAGAAAAAAAAATGAGAAAGAATATGGTAGGTATGCATGAGAATATTAACTTGGAAATGAAGGAAAAAACTGTCTGCAGTAAACAACTACTTAAAAAGTAGAATTAACCCAATGGGGGAAAAAAAAAAAAGAGTTGCAAAAGCTTAGTGAGGAAAATCACACATTAAAAACTAAAGCTTGGCAAATGGAAGCTAATGGCATAGAAACAGCAAAAATTAGTCAGACAAACTAAAAAGAATGAAAAATAAAAGAAAATGTGAAATACCTCATTGGAAAAACAGCCATGCTGGAAAATAAATCCAGAAGAGACAATTTAACAATTATTGACCTACAGACAAATTTGAGTACATTATTAAATGCAAAATGGATAATTGTTGTCATTTTCTTAAGTGAAATTACTAATTATTTTTATGATCAATTCTTTTATTCATTCATACTTTAGGATTAGATTATTTGGTTTTCAAATAATATTCAATCTATTTTCCATAATACTTTTCAAATATTATTTTTAAAAACCTCATTATGATTTGAATAGGATCCATTTAATATTTTTGATTTTTTGCATTTAGTTGTCAAATATTTTGTGCCCTGATAGATGCTCAATTTCCCTGGGTGTGTGTGTGGAGGGGAGTATGTTTCTTTTTATTCTCATTCAAATATCTTCAGATCTCTAACTTTTCTAAAACTCTATTCATATTCTTAACTTCTATCTTGTTTCTTTGTATCTTATGTTAGATATATGTAATTCATAGAAGGGAAAGTTGAAGTTATGCACTAGTATAGTTTTACTATTTCCTCCTCTCATTTATTTAACATTTCTTTTAAAGAATTTCTATACTGCCCTTTGTTACATATATTTTTTAGTGTGAATATTATTTGTCTATGCTATCTTTTAGCAAAATGTCATTTCCCCTTTAATCATTTTTAATTGAATTTTTTTTGGTTTGTTTAAGACCATGATAGCTACTCTGACTTCTTTTTTTTTAACTTGAGTTGAAGCATTATCATTGATTCAGTTTCAACCCTTTACATTCACTCTGTGTGTGTCAGAGAAAATATTAATTTTATTCTATTCTGCAATCTGCTTTCATTTTATGCGTGAATTCTCCTCATTCACTCAAAATTATGATCACTAACTATTCATTTCCTTCCATTCTAGTTTTCTCTGTTCCTTTTATCTCTCTTTTATAACATGCTTCACCTCAAAAGTGCTTTGTTTGCCTCCCCCAATCTGCCTTCCCTTTTAAAAGTATCTACATCTCTTATCTCACTTTCCCTTACTTCCTTGTAAGGGAAGATATATTTCTATATTTAACTGACTATGTATGTTATTCCCTCTTTGAGCCAATTTCAAAAGAACCATGGATCAAGGGCTGCATGACAAAATACCATTTTCCCCTCCCCTGGGTTTAGCTTCCATCCTTAAAGCATCCTAATGTCCATGGGAAACTTATTTAATATTTCATTGCTCTAAACAACTTTCTAATACAATAAGTTGTATAGAATTTTGTGACTTACATTGATATAGAGAGCCTCTTCATTTTAAAGTTCTTTCTCTGCAAAATACATCAATGATCTACTTTTTATATCATGCATTTCTGAGTGGTTAGAAAAGGGTTCATTGTGTAATTTATGTGAATATATTAATATTTTATGTAAAATGTAAGATGCTATCTTTAATTCAAAAGTGACTATAGATACATTTTTTTTTTCAAGAAATTTGTGTGTTACTACTCAATGGAGGTTTAAAACAGAGGGTTAGTGACAAATGATTGGGTGTTTTGTATGCCAAAATCTATCTTTTTTTCAGGAAACATTGGAGAGATAGCTACTGAAGTCACTTTTCTCTCCACTCTGTAATGTTATTATTTGATAATCTTAAGAACTTTAAGTATTATTGCAAGAAAAATATTCATCTAAGGAAAGTGTTGCAGTGAAGAGCATAAGGTCAATTGAAGAGAATTTTTAAATGAGAATCTTTCATGCATAGAGATGTTTATTCAAAGACAAGACTAATTAGCTCCTCAGCAGCACAGAGTATCTTCATCTGGATATGGCACATGAAAGCGATCATGTTTGAGGTCTCAAATACTGGGTTCTTCATTACTACTATTGCACCTCATAGACCATTCACCTTCCAGGTTTCTGGAAGAAGTGCTGTGGAAAGGCGCAATTGCAAGAAAAAAAAGAGCTATGGGTTCCTTTGCACTGGAACTGTTCAACAAATCACTGATAAATTATTGTTTAATAAACTGTGTAGGAAATGCTTGTTTAGCTACAATATGACTTAAATGGACTTTGAGGTCTCTTCCAGATTTAAGTTGTTCCTCGGTCAATATGGACTAAAAAAGATCTGGCAACAATTATAAATATATTTAGTTCCACTATCACTACAAGGAAAGAATCTATATTGTTATTTTATGACTAATTTTTCTTCACATATTTAATTGATTTTATTTTTATCTCTGGTTGGGAACCATGCAGGCTTTGTTTGAAGACCTCCAGAGAAAAGCAATATAAGGACACCTTGGGCAATTTAGGGAGCCTGGCTAGCAAGCTCTGTCCTCAGCGTCAAGAGAAAAAGAAATTGGTGCACTGAAACCACATGGTCTTGTGACACTAGTATCAAAAGTTAGTAAGTCAATAAAAGAAAAGAAAAATAATTATCTGCAGTTGTTTCTGATTTGTGTCATGCTGCACCTTATAGAAAGAACAAAGGAATTCCTTCAAATAATGAAATACATGTGAAACCCAAGGTAAATTGTACATGTAAGACAGTATTTGAGTAGGGTATTGGACTTGGTATTGGTATTATCCTCCCATAGATGCTTAGTCTCTGTGTGACTCTAGGCAAATTATTGAATCTTCTTATGTATCACTTTCCACATCTTTAAAAAAAAAAGTTTTAACTTCAACTTATAGGGTTTTTTCAACTCCAAATCTATACTTTGATAGAGGTGATCTAGATTATATAGCAGGTCATGATTTTCAGGTACTCCCAATAATTCTTAAATTAGCTCTACTGAATCTATTTTCTAGGTCATGGTTTTTTGTTTGTTTGTTTGTTTGTTTTGTTTTGTTTTGTTTTTCCCCAGTGAGGTGTTTTACATTTCTTATATTTCTCATTTTTATTTTATTTGACTTATTCTTGATGTTTCAAAGAGTCATTTCCTTACATTTGCCCAGGAGTAGTTTTTATTTGTCAAATTGTATTTTTCAAGGAATTATTTTCTTCAAATTTGTGTCCTTCCATTTCCAAGCTGTTAACTCTTTTGTACATACCTCTCATTTTCCCATTTTTCTGCTATCTAACTTATTTGACTTTTTATATATTTTGTAAGCTCTTCCAAGAAGACTCTTTGAGCTTCAGACTAATTCACATCCCTCTTTGAGATTATGCATGGCAGCATTTTGTTCTCTTCTGAGTTGTTGTTTTGATTTCCCTGTCACCATAGTAGCTATTTATGATAAAGATTATTTTTGTTTGATTCTTTCTTGCTCATTTTCTTTTTAGCTATTTTATGTCTTTAACAAGTGATCTTCAATACTGGGGCTCAGGGAGTGCTTTCCTAAGTTTCTTTATGCAACTTTGAGTTTTGGCTTTGAGCAGCGGGGCCCTTTATGTTTAGTGACTTGTTCACTGAGCTGGGGATAACCTGATCCAGTCTCATCTTGGCTTCCTGGTTTCCCAGGCAGGAAATTTGCCTTCTGTGCTGTGCCTGAAGGCTGATCCAATGATCTGTTCTACAGCTCTTCTATTGATCTAAGATTGAATTGTCAAGGTCGCTTTTCCATGCTGTGACTAAGACTCTTTTATTGGCTTCTTACCATTTGAATTCAAAATCTTATATAAATGAAAGTTGAAAATATTCATGTAATTTACATGTAATTAGAAAAATACTATTGGGCAGCTAGGTGGCACAGTGGATAGAGCACCAAAGTGCTCTTGAAGTCAGGAGGACCTGAGCTCAAATGTGGTCTCAGATACTTAACACCTCCTATTTGTGTGACCCTGGGCAAGTAACTTAACCCCAAGGGCCTCAGCAAAGAAAAAAGAAAAAAAAAAAAGGAAAGAAAATACTATTAAGTGCAAAAAATAATAAATTTCATATTAAGTGCGTGGTATTAAAATAGAAGTTAACTCATTTAAATCTTTTGTGAAAACATTCAGTATTGATCCTTGAAGAACCTCTGTCATCATGGTAGTAATATTTGATGAAAAAAGTAATAGCTGAGTGTCTATTGCAATAATAATAAAAAATAAGGGGAAAACATGATAAGTGAATGATTAACTATAATGAGACAAATGTTTAAAAAATGGTACAAAATTCTGGTTAGTTGCAATGTTCAAATAGTTGGTAGCTGAACTTGATGGCATTTCTGCTTCTCTTTTATATGAAAAGTTTAACAATCTTGTTTAAATGAGAGGTCACACAAATATCCAGTTACAGTAACAATGTTACTGGAAAAGGCAATATCATTCAGTTTGCATTATGTTTGAAAGAAGGTGATTTTTTTTTTTATCCCAACATCCCAATTGAGTGAGAAATATTTAAGATCATCCCATAAAGATTGTAAAATATTAGTGACAATGAAACAGTATCTTAACAGAATAAATAAGTTCACTTCAAATAATTTGCTTTATTGTTTATATTTTAAATTTTTTGTGTTTATCTGTGACAATGTGATACCTTAGTGAAATATTTTAACTAAAGAATAGTATTACTATCTTGAAGTAATGGGTATGTCCTGTTCAGTTCTAACTTAATGATCTGGCACTTTTGTGAACTACTTTATATGTAAATTTCTATACCCTCATAAATGGAATATCTCACATAAACTCTGCAACATCATTGTGTAGTACAAAAAATTATGCGAAAATGGTTTGTCTTGATGACATGCATCCATTAGTGGGGGCCCATAAAAACATTATAAACATATTTATATCTTCTAGGTGATGATTTTTCTTGACAAGGTAATGTTCTGAGCCATGAGTAGAAATGGAGCAATATTGTTGAAAACAACAAAATGACTTCAGTCTGCTTTATGCCAAGTAAATCTGGAGAAAAAGAATATGCTTTTAGGGACCCCTCATATCACATAGTCCCTTAAAAACTGCAAGTATAGATTGATGCTTTGCTTTTATTATTCAGACTGATTGAGAAAAGGATTTATCTCAGTTTCTGTATTATCAGTGCTTCCAGTCAATTAATCATATTTAGAAATGTTTCAATATTTCTAAATAGACACTTTTTCTAGGTGTTCTATCCTTTTACTTATCATTTGTATCAGGAGCAAAATTATAAAACATAAATCCCATGTCACTCAGGAATGCATGATAAGTTAAAGATACCTTTTCTTTTTCCATTTTAGCAAGAACTGAAAGCCATAGCTAGAGAATTTGACACCTAAGTCATCACAAAATATGTACAAAGAAAGGTGGGGAGATACACAGGGGAGAGGCCTTCAACTATTGTTTTTGGAGGTCATTATCAGCAGCATAGAAAAACAATTCTATTTATTTACCATTGTAACTAAATATTTTTACTAGAGGTTAATTTCAATGTATTCATATTTCAGTTCTATTGGGAAAAGCTATTTACATCAATTTTAATGTAAACCTTGGTATTCCTTTTAGTATAAAATTTGACAGATTATAAAATTTTATTAACTTATTTTGCTATATTTAAAATCCAATATAATTTTCTTTAAGGTATTATTTTTAAGGGAACCCTCTACTTAGAAATTTAAAAGTTATGGTTTCATTTGCCCTAAGTAATCAGGAATTAGCTATATTTAACAGAACAAAATACAAACATCTGAAATGAGGCACTCATAACATTGACAAAATCATAAAAGAATCAATGAATGAATGAATGAAATTTTTGAATAAAGAAGATTATGGTTCAAGATTCAACTCTAATTCTAATTGGCTATATGAACATAGGAAAATGATCTCAAATCAACAAGTCAGTAATAACAAGCATTGAATTTATGCACTACTTTAAGGTTTATAAACAATTTATGTGATTTATCTTTTTTGATCATCACAAAAAACATGGGAGGAAGGAGTTATTATTCTCATTATATAGTTAAAGAAGCCAAGGCAGAAAGATATTTATATTTCTTACCTATGGTCACACATAGTAAGCCTCTTAGGTAGGATCTATTCATAGTTTCTTGACTTCAAGTACAACACAATAAAATGCTGCATATTAGTAAAAAGAAAAAAAATGTTTTGTTTTGTTTTTTGTTGTTGTTATTTAGGCAATTGGGGTTAGGTGATTTGAACTCAGGTCATCACTCCCTCATCTAGCTGCTACTCAAAGAATTATTTTTAAAGCAATAGGTGTTGGATACTTGGTAAGTGTTTGTGGATGTGTGGCGTAGTAGTGCTTCCAGCTTCATCTAGGCTCTCCCCATTGACTTGGAATTTCAAGCACACAGCCAACAGCTTCCATGCCCCACTGCCTTGCACTCACCAGGTATACTAGTGTCTTTCCCAGTGCTCTCAAGAGCATAATTGGACCAGTTATTTCTTTTCAGCACAGATTCTCTCAATCATCCTAGATTTAGACTGCTGACTCCTTCACCTTGGCCAGGAAGTGAAAGTTCAGGCTGAAACCATCTTAAAATTCTGATACATGCAGCAAGCTTCCCACTTGTTTCTACAGAGCCAGCCTAGAAGTGTTTATAATTTACAATGGTTAAACCTTCATCCTGATGTGTTTCTTGAGGTCTTCTCAGATTGTTTCAGAAGGACTCTTTTTCTGCCCCAGTCTTATTTGTTTTTCACCAGTCTATATTTGTCCCTGAGGTACAAGTTTCTGTAGGGGAAACATGGAAATTTTGGAATTTTCTGATCTGTTCCTCCATTATTCCATAATTCTCCTAGTGTAAAATTTTCTGGAAGGATGAGGCTTTATTTCATTTTTGTTATATTTGTATCTCAGGCACTTACCAAGTATCTGACATCTATTAATCGCTTTAAAAATAAACATCACAAATAGACGTAATCACACCACTAAATTCTCATTTGAAAAATAAGCTGGCAAAGGAGAAATAATTCAATCAAAAAAAAATTTCCTATTCCCATAGAGAAGGCAGAGATTAATCTTTAGGAAAAGATATTGAAATTAAAAAGCCTCTCTTTCCCTAAAGAATAATGTCAAATAGCTACCTGGAGAGAAATAATTTATAAAAGAAGTAAAAAAAAAAAAAATACTTTAAAAATCAAATGAGATAGATTGAGGAAAAATTAAACAAATACATAACAATAAAAGAAAAATAAGAAAATTATGAAAAGAAAATCAACTAACTAGAGATTAAGTCTTGAAAAAGAAAAGAATTATTTATATTAGAATTGGTCAAGGAGAAGTCAGTGAAGCTATAAAAAACCAAGATATAACAAAACAAAATTAAAAAAAAAAAAAAGAATGTGAAAAAACATGTAAGTGAAACAACATATCTGGAGAACAGATCAAAAAGAGAAAAAGAGAAAAAGAATAATTGGACTACCTTAAAGTTGTGACAAAAAAAAAAAAAAAAGAACCTTGTTAAAATACAAGACATAATAAAAAATAAAAATTTAAAATTAAAAAAAAAAAAAACAAAAAACTTTTTTTCCTGGAATGATAGAACAGGAGAGAAAAGTAGAAATGGAAAAAAAAAATCCACCAATTACCATCTCAAAGATATCCTACAAGGAAAATATCTAGAATCATTTTTACTAAATTTAAGAAAACCCAGATCAAAGAGAAAATTTTGAGAGAAACAAAACAAAAAAAAAAAATTCAAATAAATTGGAGCTATACTAAGAATTGTACAAGATTTGTCACCAACTACAATGAAAGACCATGGGTTCTGGAATATTATATATTGAGAAAAGAGCTCTTAATAGCTCTGGCTAACAAAATTATATGTAGCAAAATTTGGCATAATATTGAACAGAAAAAAAAATTCAATGAAACTTGCAGATTTTAAGTATTTTTGCCTCACAATCCAATAGGAAATTTAACATATTAGAGTCAGCATCAAAGATTAATTTCATGGGAATCAGTAATGACAAAGGTTTTATGTTTTAAATGTCAAAATTTAGTATATGTCTAAGATTGGCATTAGTATTTGGATAGTTCAAAAGAAAAAGTGGGACAGACCTGAGTATGATCTGATTCTAAAAATCAAAAGTGTCTAGGAAAAGGTATAAATTGTAGTGATGTCAGATGAATGAAGTGCAGAAGAAGAACCAACACAGAAGCAATTAAATAGTTTTAGGTCTGTCACAGCTAGGCTACCTTCAATGACATTCTTTTTTCATTAATTCCCTTGAAATTTTTGACCTTTTGTTCTTCTGGATGAACTTTGTTATTATTTTTTTCTAGATCTGTAAAATAATTTCTTGAGAGTTTGATTGGTATGATACTAAATAAGTAGATTAATTTAGGTACTATTGTCATTTTTATTATATTCACTTGGCCTACCATGAGCACTTGATATTTTTAGAATTGTTTAGATCTGACTTTATTTGTATCGAATGTGTTTTGTAGTTGTGTTCATATAGTTCCTGACTTTCCACTTGGCAGGTGGCCTCCCAAAGATTTTATATTACCAACACTTATTTTAAATAGAATTTCTCTTTGAATGTCTTGCTGCTGGACTTTGTTGGTAATATATAAATATAAATATATTTATTTATTTATTGAATTTATTAATTTATCTCTTAAAATCAGGAATATATATGTGTGTATATATAAAATATGACATATATTTTATATATACACATATACAAACACACACATTTATAATATTTCTATCTCCTAGTTCTCCTCCTATCTGTTCACTCCTTTTTAATGTACTACGTCTGATCACACTAGATTCTAGAAGGTGCAGTTTTTAGACTGGTGGTATATGGAGAAGTTGGGTGGCACAGTAGATAGTGTACTATACCTGAAATCAGGAAGGTTTATCTTCCTGATTCAAATCTTACCTCAGAAAGTTACTATGTGGCACTAAAGAAATCACTTAAATTGGCTTGTCTGAGTTCATGCATTTATCAACTGAAGAATTCACCTATGAGTTGGAGAGGTGAATAAGTCTAACTTTACTGAGAAAATATCAAATGGTGTCATGTTGTTTAGACTGAAAAAGATTAAAAACAAAAACAACAGAAGGGTGATGTGAAGAGTGATATTTAGAACTTCATGTTATCATAGCAGAAGATGAACAGAATTCCTGATTTTAAGGGATAAATTAATAAATTCAAACCATAGGCCACAGTTATTTATACATACAACTCATTCAAGTAGCCATGATAGTTATTTCTTGTTTTTTGAGCATGAAATTTCCTTGAAGTTTAGACTCTCTTAATCAGTGGTCCTTTTGTTCTTTCAGTTTTGGAAAACTGTGAAATTGACTTTTAGAGATATTACTTGCTCTGACTACATCTTCATTCAGAATGTCTTTTTTTATAATTTTATTTTTTATTGCACACCTCTTTATGGATCATGTTGAGAGAGAAAAATCAGAACAAAAGTGAAAAAGCATGGGAAAGAAAAAACAGGAAAAAAATTGAATATAGCATGTGTTCAATTACATTCACTTTCTATAGTACTTTTTCTGGATACAAATGATGTTTTCTATCCAAAGTTTAATGGGAATTCCTGGGATCATTGAACCACTAAGAAAAACCAAGTCTTTTATAGTTAATCATTGCACATTCTTGACATTACTGGGTACAATGGATTTCTAGTTCTGCTTGTTTCACTCAGCATCAGTTTATGTAGCTCTTTCCAGGCCTTTCTAAAATCAGCTTGTTCATCATTTTTATAAAAAAATACTATTCCATTACTTTCATATATCACAACCTATTTAGCCATTCCTCAATTGATGAAGATCTACTCACTTTCCAATTTTTTGCAATTATAAAAAGAGTTGCTACAGACATTTTTGTGCATTTATGTACTTTTCCTTCCTTTATAATTTCCTTCCACTGCACATCCAATAGTGGCACTGCTGGATCAAAGGATATGGAGATTGATAGCCCTCTGGCCATAGTAACAACTTGTTATCCAAAATGATTAGATTATTTCACAATTCCATCAACAATGTATTAATGTACCAGTTTTCCCACATCCCCTCCAAGATTTATAATTATATTTTCCTGTCATCTTAGCCAAACTGAAAGAGATGGAAGTGGTACCTCAGAGTTGTTTTAATTTGTATTTCTCTAATCAAACGATATTTAGAATATATTTTCATATGACTATAGATGGTTTTAATTTCATCAACTAAAAACTGTTCATATCCTTTGACCACTTATCAATTGAGGAATGAAATGTATTCTTTTAAATTTAATACAGTTCTTTATATATCTTAGAAATGAGACTTTTATCAGAAATACTGGTTTCAAAATTGTTTCCCAGCTTTGTACTTCTCTTTTAATCTTCTTTCCCTTGGTTTTGTTTATGGAAAAGCCTTTTAATTTAATGTAATCAGAGCGGTCCTTTTTTTATTTTCATAATGTCCTCTAGTTCGTCTTTGGTTATGAATTAATCCCTTCTCCAGAAATCTGATAGGTAAGCTATACTTGGCTCTTCTTGCTTATAGGATTAATCTTTATGCCCAATTCATGAACCCATTTTGAACGTATTTTGATACGAAGTGTCAAATGTAGTTTTATGCCACATTTCTGACATATTATTTTTCAGTTTTCCCAGCAATTTTTGTCAGTGACTTTTTAATCCCGGAAAATGGAGATTGAAGTTTTATCAAATACTAGATTATTGTAGTCATTGATTATTGTGTTCTGTGTATCTAACCTATTCCAGTGATACAGCACTCTATCTCTTTGCCTGTACTAAATGGTTTTGATGACTGATGTTTTATATAATGTAATTTGGATCTGGTATTGCTAAGGTACCATACTTTGTATTTTCTTTTTCTTTAATTCTCTTGTTATTCTTGATCTTTTGATCTTCCAGATGAATTTTATTATTACTTTTTCTAGCTCTATAAAATATTTTTGTCAGCTTGAATGGTATGGCAGTGAACAAACAGTCAAATTTAGGCACAATTATCATTTTCTTATATTAGCATCACTGCCCATTGGCAATTGATCATTTTTCCAATTTATATATGACTTTATTTGTGTGAGAAGTGTTTTATAATTGTGTAAACATACTTTTGAGTTTGTCTTGGCAGGTAGACAATCCAAGATTTTATTTTGTCTATAGTAATTTAAAATAAAATTTTCCTTTCTATTTCTTGCTGCTGGGTTTGTCAGTAAGACATAGAAATACTTATGATCTGTCTGAGTTTATTTTATATCCTGAAACATTGCCAAGGCTGTTAATTATTTCCAGTAGTCCTTTAAATGATTTTCTAAAATTCTCTAAGTATATCATCATATCATCTGCAAAGAATGATAGTTTTATCTCCTCTTTGCTTATTTTAATTTCGTTAATTTCTTTTTCTTTTCTTATTGCTAAAGTCAAGAGTATAATTTCTAGTATAATATTGTGTAATAGTAGTAATAGTGGGTATCCTTGTTTCACCCTTGATCTTATTGGGAATGTGGTCAGCTTCTCTCCATTACAAATAATGATTGTTGATGGCTTAAAAATAGATGCTGCTTATCATGTTAAGGAAAAATCCCTTTATCCCTAGTGGTTTTAATAGGAATGGGTGCTGTATTTTGTCAAAAGATTTTTCTGCATATATTGAGATTATCATATGATTGCTGTTAAATTTGTTATTTACAGAATTGATTGTGGAAATATTTTCCTGATAATGAACCAAGCCTGCATTTGAGGTATAAATCCCACTTGGTCATAGTATATTATCCTGCTGATAAGGTTGCTGTAATCACTTGGCAAATATTTTATTTTAAATTTTTGCATCAATATTCATTAGAGAGATTGGTCAGCAATTTTCTTTCTCTCTTTTGGCTCTTCCCGGTTTAGGTATCAATATCATATTTGTGTCATAGAAAACATTTGGTGGGATTTATTTTTTTATCTATTTTCCCAAATACTTTACATAATATTGGAATTGATTATTCTTTAAATATTTGGTAGAATAAATTATAAATCCATCATGCCTTAGAGATTTTTTTTTCCCTCAGGGAGTTCATTAATGGCTTGTTCAATTTATTTTTCTAAAATGGGACTATTTAAATAACTTATTTTGGCTTCTTTTAATCTGAGCAATTTATGTTTTTGGTAAATATTCCTCCATTTCAGTTAGATTATTGGACAAATTAAATATAACTTTTATTACATCGTGGTCTTAAAAGGAAGCATTTCCTATTTCTGCCTATTTTCATTTGGTTTTGAGGTTTCTATACCCTATCTTTGTATAGATGCCATGCACTGCATGAAAAAATGCTGTCTTCCTTTCTATCCCTATTCCAGAACTCTATCACATCTAGGATTTTTCTAGGTTTTCTAGGATTCTAGTAACCTCTGTAATTTCTGTCTTATTTATTTTATTTAGATTTGTCTCATTCTTAGAGGGGAAGTTTGAGATCCCCCACTAACATAGTTTTGCTATCTCTTCCTTTAACTGGCTTAGTATTACCACTTGGTGCATATACATTTAGTAACTTCACTATGTCATTGTTTATATTATACTTTAACAATATGTACTTTCCTTCCTTATTTCTTTTAGTTTAATCTATTTTTACTTTTGCTTTATGTGAGACCACAATTGCCACCCCTACTACTTTTGCTTAAACTGAAGCATAATTAATTGTGCTCCAATCTTTTACCTTTATTCTCTTTGTATCTCTTTGTTTCAAATGTATTTCTTGTAAACAACGTATTGTAGGATTCTGTTTTTTTAATCCACTCTGCAATTTTCTTTTGTGTTATGGGAGAGTTCATTCCATTTCTTTCAGTTATGATATCCAGCTCTGTATTTCCCTATAATCGATTTTTCCCCTTGTCCATACTTTTGTTCTCATTTTCCACCTTGTCCCTCTTTAGCAGTATTTTGTTTTTAACCCACTCCCCTTCTATCTGCTCTACCTTTGATCTCCCCTCTCTTACCTCTTATCTTCCCTTCTCTTACCCCTTTCTCCTGGTATTTCTGTCTTCCCTTCTAGCCCCTACCATTTCTTTCCCCTTTCTCCTCCTACTCTTTTATAGGTTAAGATAAATTTATATACCTAATTGAATGATTATATTGTTCCCTCTTTGAGCCAAAACTAATGAGATTAGGCTTCAGGCAATGCTTATTCCTTCCTTTCATTTTCCTCTATTGTTATAGGTCTTTTGTGCCTCTTTATGTGATCTAATTTGTCCCATAACACTTCCTCTTTCCTCTTCTCCCAATACAATTCTTTTTCCACTCCTTAATAGCTGTTTCTTTGATATCATCACATAAGAGTCCATTCACAATGGCACCCTCCATCCATGTGACTCCCCCTCTAACTGCCCAATAACAGATACAGTTCTCAAGAGTTACAGATATCTTTTTCATACTTAGGGATGTAAACAGTTTAACTTAAATAATACACTTTTCCCCATTTATCTTTCTATGTTTCCCTTGAGTCCTATATTTGAAGGTCAAATTTTCTATTTAGTTCTGTTTTTTCAATAGAAATGATTGGAAGTCTCTTACTTCATTAAAGATCCATCTCCTCCCCTGACAGATGATGCTCAGTCTCACTGGGTATTTAATTCTTGGTTGTAACCCAGGTCCTTTGCATTTGTATTCCAGGCCCTCTGATTCTTTATTATGGACACCAGTTCCTGAGTAATGCTGACTGTTGCTCCTTGACATTTGAATTGGTTTTATCTGCTTGGAAAGTTTTTTTCCTTGAGATTATAGTTCTGCAGATTTGTAACAATGTTTCTTGGGGTCTTTCTTCTGGAATGCCTTCTTCTGGAATGTTCCACAGATGATTGATGAATTCCTTTAATGATTATATCTACCTTTTTCAATTACATATTATTAGTTAATTTCAGGTTTTTCCCTTCCCACATTCTCAGACTCTACCAAGCTAAGTCAACATTTGAAGGACATTGTTGATGGATAAGATTATCCAAATTCCCAGGGTACTTGCTTTTTGATCTGGGGTGGATGTTGTGGCCCCACCCAACTAAAGAACCTTACAAAGAAATTAATTTAAGCTGAATTCTAGTCCTTTGTGTCTCACTCACCCAGGACTGAATAGAGATACACCCTCTTTTCTTTAGATTGCTGTGAGTGAGGATAATCTGGATAAGAGATACATCTTTTATTCTAATAAGGATTGATCAGAGTCATGTTCCTTACCCCCTCATTAGAATAAGTGCACCTTTCACTATAATATTAATTTTCATTAACTGTTAATCAATTAATTATTACCATATTGTTAATCAATGAGACTTTGTTCATTGTTAGAGTTCAAATGTTGGAGTTTGTTCTTCTCAGGGCACAGCCGGTTTAGAGGCTTAGAGCCCTTCGGATGTCTCCAAATCCAAAGGTTCTGTCCTTCAGCCTCTGCCTCTGCTTTCTTCTGCCTCCAACAGAGATGGAAGATCTCTCTTATCTCCTTCTGGGGAGCCCAGCCACACTTGCCGCGGAGAGAGGGCTTCTGGCGTAGCTCCACTGAATTCCGTCAAAAGTGTTCTCTGCAGCAGAGTCGTTTCTCTCGAGTCTAGCGCGATCAGCCAGCCAAGAGGAAAAAGTGTATTCTGGAATGGCTGTCTCGCCTTATATGTGAACCTTCTGAGAGAATGGGATTATGGGTTTTCTCCCATAGTGCTCTCTGGCCCAAAGAGCTTTAAGGTGTGGACTTTGAGTAAAGGTGGGAACACAAGCCTTGTCTTGATTAGTTCTACTTAGTACCTTGTTTCAGGTTCTGGCCAAAACAACTTCTTGTAAGATTAGATCAACTCTAATTACTTAGCAGTTAGTAAGGATTCCAACATCTCCCCCTTTCTTTTGTTTTAAAACATAGGGGGTTTCTGAGGGGGTACACATAAATCCATCAATATGGGCCAGAACTTTGTAACAGATATACATGGTATACATAAATCCATCAATATGGGAGGCATTATACATAATTTACAGGAGCACATAGCAATATAACACAGGCTAGTAGTAATGTAACAAATAACAAGAATCAATCTGAAAATTTACACATGTCCATAAGTCCTAGAAACAGTCCAATAGGATTCCATTGTCCATTAGTTCATGTGCCAGGAATCTAATAATTCTTATGAGCACAATCAGCAACAGAACCACCCGATATTTCTTGGGTCTTCTCCTTTGTTTCAAGGGTCTGCTCCATCTTTCTACGATGGACAAGGCGAATGCGGCTCGTAGGCACCCATCTGATTCCTTCTCCACCTGTAGAGATGCAAGCAAATCCTCTCCCCCAAGCAGTTAGTCTATCTGGTCCCTTCCATTCACCACTTTCTGGGTCTCTCCACATCACCTGGCGATTATCTAAAGATAGTGGAGCTGCTCGCACTGGACACTGCTCTTCTGGTGGGTTATAAAACCTGTCTGCTGGAGCCAGTGCATCTTTATCAAAGATTAAAAAATTAATGGTATAGAGAACTAAATTTAGAAGTTCTCTAGGGTTACCCGTGGCTCCTCCTTTCTTTTGTTTTTGGAGGAGTGTCTTAATGTCTCTGTTTCTTCTTTCTACTATTGCTTGACCTTGAGGATTGAAGGGTATGCCAGTAGTGTGTAGAATCTTATACTGTGCACAAAAGTGTTCAAAATGTTTGGAGGTATATGCCGGTCCATTATCTGTTTTTATTTCTTGTGGCACACCCATAATTGCGAATGCTTGAATGAGGAATTCAGTGACCACTCGGGCTGTCTCTTTTGCTGCTGGTATGGCAAAAGTGAATCCTGAAAAGGTGTCTACCACAACGTGGATAAAAGACAGACGACAAAAAGATTTATAATGAGTCACATCCATTTGCCAGATTTCATTGGGTCTCAAACCACGAGGGTTCTTCCCTGGAGGCAGTGTAGGAGCGTGGAAGGGAAGGCAAGCTGTACAGCTTTTCACTATGCTCCTAGCTTCTTCTTTTGTAATCCCAAACTGTAAACGCAAAGCTCGAGCAGCCTGATGGTATTTAGAATGGGATTCCTGGGCCTCTTGAAATAAAGGCGTACTGGCCAACATAGTTAAAAGGCTATCTGCCTTTGAATTTCCATCAAAAATAGGACCTGGAAGTCCACTATGTGAATGGACATGCAGGATATAAATCTTTCCTGGATGCTTTCTCACTTGCTCTTGAAGTTCCTTAAAGAGCTGATATATATTAGAAGCTGCAAATTTTATTTGGGCTGTGGCAATTCTTTGTACCACACCTACTGAATAGGCTGAATCAGATATTATATTTATGTCGCCTGGGTAATAAGTGAGAGCTAGCATGATCGCATATAATTCGTTCTGCTGAGTGGACTGAAAAGGAGTTCTGACTACTCTTTTTACGGTTAGATCATGAGAGTATACAGCACAAATATTTTGTTTGGCTGCGTCTGTAAAGATGGTTGGTCCTTCAAGAGGAACCTTAGAAACCTTCTCTTCAAAAATCCATTGCCAATTATGCAGTAGTCTGGTTATCTTTAATGGAGATCCATGTGCAAAATTTGGAGCCATGGCCAATAAAATCTGCCACTCTGGGATGGTTTCACAGCATACATTAATTTGTGCATTTGTATAGAAGGTATATATCTTGTCAGGTCTTGTCCCAGATAATTGTACTGCTCGCTTAATGGCCTTTAATAGAATTCTAGCCACAAGCACTGGGTAAGGCATAAGGCTTTGTTCTGGTTGTGCTGGAGGTTCACCCACTCTATCACACTGTCTCCTTGATGAAGGACTGCTGTGGGTGCTTCTTTCGTAGCAAAAACTGATATTTCCAAGGGTTTTTGAGTTATTCTCTCAACTACATTGGATAAAGCCAGTTCAACTTCTCTCAAGGTCTCTTGAGCTTCTTTTGTAAGCCGGCGTGGTGAATTTAAAGCAGTATCTCCCCTTAAAATGTCATATAGGGGTTGCAATTGATTGGTAGTTAAACCTAATACTGGACGCATCCATTGGATATCTCCTATTAATTTTTGGAAATCATTTAAGGTGTTCAACCTCTCTGTTCTTAAAGACAGTTTTTGTAGTGTAAGTGCCTTAGGATATATTTCATATCCTAAATATTGAAAAGGAGCATGCCTTTGAATTTTTTCTGTAGCGATATGAAGTTTGTAGTATCTTAGTGTTTCTATGGTTTTTTGTAGACATGCTTCTAGAATTTGTTCCTCCGGTGCACATCCCAATATATCATCCATATAATGTAATAGCATAACTTTTGGAAATGCTTTTCTTATTGGAGCAAGAGCAGCAGCAACATACATTTGACACATAGTGGGGCTGTTCTTCATACCCTGTGGCAAAACTGTCCATTCATATCTTTTATAAGGCTCAGCTAAATTGACACTGGGCACCGAAAAGGCAAATCTCTTCATATCCTCCTTATCCAGAGGAATGGAATAGAAACAATCCTTGATGTCTATAACCCAAAGAGGCCATTCTCTAGGAAGCTGAGTAGGAGATGGAAGTCACCAAAAATCCAAAGAACAGTAACTTCAAGGTAATGGAGACAAAGTTCTGATCGTCCTGTGTTAGTTCCAGCACTGTTCTCCATATCCTCTGTGATCAATTTGCAGGCTACTCTCGGCCTGTAGTTCCATGTTGCTCCCAGCAGCTAACATTCAGTTCCTTGTTTGAAGTTTTTGGTTCCTTGCAGGTGTCCCTTGGCATTCCTCTATAGCACAGCCCTTTTGTTTGGAAGTCATGTTGGAGTTTGTTCTTCTCAGGGCACAGCCGGTTTAGAGGCTTAGAGCCCTTCGGATGTCTCCAAATCCAAAGGTTCTGTCCTTCAGCCTCTGCCTCTGCTTTCTTCTGCCTCCAACAGAGATGGAAGATCTCTCTTATCTCCTTCTGGGGAGCCCAGCCACACTTGCCGCGGAGAGAGGGCTTCTGGCGTAGCTCCACTGAAATCCGTCAAAAGTGTTCTCTGCAGCAGAGTCGTTTCTCTCGAGTCTAGCGCGATCAGCCAGCCAAGAGGAAAAAGTGTATTCTGGAATGGCTGTCTCGCCTTATATGTGAACCTTCTGAGAGAATGGGATTATGGGTTTTCTCCCATAGTGCTCTCTGGCCCAAAGAGCTTTAAGGTGTGGACTTTGAGTAAAGGTGGGAACACAAGCCTTGTCTTGATTAGTTCTACTTAGTACCTTGTTTCAGGTTCTGGCCAAAACAACTTCTTGTAAGATTAGATCAACTCTAATTACTTAGCAGTTAGTAAGGATTCCAACAGTTCATACCTTCTGGAACACCAACACTTCCAAGGGCATATAAGCATTGAGTGGATTTTGTGAGGGGCCTTTGACATTCAAAAGCACAACTGAACTATTTTATTAATTATTGATTTAATAATTTAACAAATTATTAATTACCCAAAATCTATTCCTTTTGAACTTTTTATTCATTTTACCTACCATTGAAAACTCATGTAGATTTGCCTCTTTGATTTTAAATTTGCTGTGGTATCACAAATTTTTCATATGAAGCTAAGGACTTCTTTTTTTGAATAAATAAAACATTTTTAGAGTATATTATTTTAAATCTATGTTGGTAGAGAAGGGATAAATTATTTAAATAAACTTTTTAAAAGAATACATAAGTGAAAGAGTATATGTAAACTCAACAAATTAACTTATTATTTATAAATGTTAGAAATTGCTAAAACCAAAAAAAAATTCTGTGAATAACAAATATCAATTGTCTAGGTTATGAAAACTCATCTGAGAAGCTTTAGTTCTACTATCGAAATATCATTCAGCAGGAATGTGCTAACAACCATAGGTGCCATGTGTTCCTCACAGAATGATACTTGTCAATCAGATGATTGGCAATCAGATGATTAATGTCTGGCAACCATTAATTACCAGAAATCATCAATGGAGCATTTCCTTACCACTGAAGCTCACATTTATTTCTATATTTTTGCTAATTCAGTAGGCTTAACAGAACAATCCCCTACATATGAAAAAATGTTCCAGAAACCTAAACATCTATGAATATGTAGTGTAAAGTCAAAATGCAAATGCTATGGATGAGTGGATGGTAAAGAAAGCAAGGGATTTTGAGTAGAAAAAGATGAAGTTGTTATCAGCAAATATTACCAAGTTAAAGAATGGTGAGGAGGAAGGAGGAAAGTGTTGTGCCACAATCCTTTTTTAATGTCCTGACCCAGTTTCCCTAATTGTCCTATTTAGTTACTCTGTCTCAGGTTAAAACCATTCCCTCTTAATGTTGATAGGATAAAGATCTTATATCTTAGACCTCAGGCTATACTTATTCCCTCTTAATGTTTGATGAGATAAAGATCTTTATCCATTTTAGACATCATTAGAATATCAGGAGCCTCTCCAGTACCTCCCATTATGTCATCCCCAGGCAGGTACCACCCCCATTATGTCATTGTTCTTGTTACCCTATAAAAAAATCATGTATCTGACATTCACTGCTGGATTCTTTGAGACAATAGTCTCATTCAGCCCTGGGACCAAACCATGGATTCATTTGGTCCCAGTAAATCTCCCCATTAAATAAATTATTAAATTGTTCTCTAATCTCTATTTTGTTCAGTTTCTCCAGCATTACAAAAGAAAGAGAAAGACAATAAAGTATCACAAAGTGTTTGTGACAAACTGGAGTATAGTTTTAAGCCATATCATGACTTATGTATTATGACATAGCTAAATGGAAACTGAAAGTGTACATCAAGATTCCACATTCATATGGAGTGACTCAGTGAGGTAAAGAAGCTACATATCAATGATACTGCTAGATTTTTTTCATTGCAAAGAAAATGCTAGGTAACTCCCAGGAACTATACAAAGTTAAATCCCTACCACAACAATTTCTTTGACATCCTCTAGTGTTATAATCTTTTGGATAAAAAAAGAAAGAATGAAAGAAAGTGAATTTGATGCATTTCTGTTATTTTTACATTGAAAACAATACTGGTCAAAATACTTAAGACAGCTTCATATCTGGGGCTATATATCATGCAATTTCATAAATCTAAGAAGTTGTTGCCTCAGCATTATAAGGGCAGTATGTTTCCTCCCCACTAGTTATTACTATTGTAGTATCCAATCAATGATCATTCTGGTTTTCCTCTTCAATTTATGTACAGAACTTCATATTGGATTGAGCAGTGCTTGTACTATATATGTATTTGTCTCCTTCGGTAGAGAGGCATAGGATTTCCTTTTCAGATATACCTGCTGATTTGACCTTTTTGATATTTATAATTTCTCTGCACATTTGTCTGCATATACTGTCCAGGTAAGTAGCCTAAACCATTTAGTCTTAATACTTTAGTAATTATCAGCATAAAAGTTTGATTAAATGACTGTCAGAATGGGCGGATTTAAGAGATAGTGAGTGATTCTTTATGTAACCTGAATGACTTTAAGGATAAAAAGTCCCTAATTCATATGGATGTACAAGCATCAATAATATTGAAATTGCTTGTTTAGAAAAGAAAGCTGCAATTTGTTATTGATTATCAAACCCACACTTGGTTTAAAAACAGGAATTGAACAAGCAATTGCTAACTTGTTGGAATTTCACACACTATTACCCATTACAAAATATAATGATTATTATATGGTTGTAATGGACTGAAGCTGAGCAGATGCATTGAGGTCTGGTCCAAGCATTTATGGCTAATTAGCAATTGGACAATACTCTATTAATATATGCTTGGAGAAAAAATGGCCCCGCCCACTCTCTGAGCAAGTTTGATGTGTTGTATAGGAGATTGGATAGAGGATTAGGTGGGTGGAGTATGAGAGCCAGAGGCTCTGCTGGCTGGATTTGTGTCGAAATTGCTCTTACTTCCCATTGCCATTCACCCTTTTTGGTGAATGCTTGCGCAAGCACCTCTTCACCCTTCACCTCCACAAAGAATAAATATCAAGGATTTTTGCTTATCCTGACTCCAGCTGATTTTAAAATATTCTGGGTGCTAAACATGGTCATCACATATGGGTATTATTTGAGATTCAAAATGAGATGATTAAAAGCAAGAGGAAAGAACAATTTTTAAATTGACTAATCCAATGAAACTATATTAATTTATATTAAAGGGAAAAGCTTGGAATTAGTGAAATATCTAGATTAAAAATTACAATTTCTATATGTTATGGATATAGAAAGAAAGAATGGCACTGGTTCAGGTTACAAGACAGTGTTATTTTTTCAGGATTTTGAATAAGGTTCTATTTAAGAAGATATATTTTGATCTTTGGTATATCAGGAATTATTAAATTACAGACTAAAATGGGATTATGCTGTATTAACCAAGTATGAACTTGTATTATTTTAAATTATTTTAGTCATTGCTTAATATAGACAATATTAGGAAGGCATTAAAACATATCTTGAGTGCTCTTCTATCACTCACTCACTTTCTTTTCTTGGAGTTCCACTAGGACCAGTGAACTATTATGCACTAAACTTGGAGTCAGAGAATTACAGTTCAAATCCTTATGTTTATCACCTGTGTCACCTCAACTAAGTGCCCTAATCTATATGAATGCCAGAAATTTTATTGGTAAATAAGGAAATTGAACTAGATAAACTCAAAAGCTGTTTCAAGTTCAAAATCTGTAGTCTGTGATCCTGTTGTCTTTCACATTCACACTACGTACTTGGTTTTTCCTGTTTTCTTTTGGTCACTAAAACTTGTCTGTGGCTCATTCTTTAAGAGCCTGATATTCATTCTGATTTCTGTTAATCTTTTGAATGAATTTATGAAAGGTATTAATGAATACTAATGTTGTAAAACCTCTCAGGTAATATATTTGAATTTTGATGAAATTATTCAGTGTCTTAATGCAATAGAAGAACTTAAATAAAGCTCATAGATATCACAGCAAGGTGTTTGGGGAGATATCTGAATTGGAAATGTTCAAAACTATTTTTAAAAAAGCTGAATAGTGTGGACATTTATTGCTTTATATACAATTTTCTTTTCATAAAAAAATGTTCATTTTTTAAGTAATGGTAAAGTATACAATATAAAAGAAAACATGATGAAAAACACAAGCAAATGCAATTAATTCCACAGGAAACTTCATGGTACAATGGGTAGATTTGTGAATTTGGATTTAGGAAAACTTGACTTTACATTCTTACACATATGCTTACTAACTATGCGTGACTAGGCAAATCATTTGACCTCTCTCAACCTTCAGTTTCCTTTTCTGCAAAATGGGGATGATAATAGCACTGATATCATAGATTGTTAGATCAAAATAAATAACATATAAAGTACCCTGTAAAATGTTAAATGCTTTATAAAATATAACTATGTTAATTATCTATAAATATAATATGAAATTAAATGAAAAGGGTCATATAGTTGAATATTATTCTGCAGTGAGAAAGTGGAGAGAAGTTTGCACATGCTTTACAATTCATATAAGAGCCACATGCACATAAGGTACTCATGACATATTTGTAAATGCCTACTGAATACCCCACCTCATTTTCCCATAACTTTTTGAAAATTTAGATGTCATAATTTAGAGGGAATTCTTGTTCAGATATAGGTTATATTAAATGGTCTATGAAGTTCCTCTAATTCTGATATTATTTTGTGATTACATGATTATATTTCAAAGTTGTCTATCATCTACAAAGAAAAACTATATTGTTCTCCACAAAAATCTGCTTCTAACATTAACTTCTCTTTTTTTGTTAGTAACAATGCTGTTCTTAGCTTTAAATGCTGCTTTATTCATAAACCCTTCTTTAATTGATCAAGTTAGGACACGTATTCTTACCTTGTGTACTCTCATATATAATTTTATATTTCCTTTGTGGATTTTATTTCATTATATAGTTAACTATATGTATTAGTATATACCACTTATTGGAATGTTTACTCTCTTTAAAAAGTGTCTGGATCATATTTTTTTCTTTTTAACTTCTAACAAGTCTAGTAAATTTCACAGAGTAGGCATCCAATTAATTTTTATTAAATTGATTTCTATTATATACATATCCATAATATTTACAGAAAGAATTTTGCTTTCTTTGACCATTTAGTACTTTACCTCTTAGAACTTTCTCTTCTTTATTATGTTTGGGGACCAACAAAGGATTACAGTATTTAACTTTTACACAACAGTTAGATCCATTATTGATATATATTCCTTTTTGTTTAAAGAAAAAGACAACTTGCTGGATTATAATGGAATATTTCACATTTTCTGCTAATTAATGTTCATTAAAAGAAAGTCTTTGAAAGAAATTCAATTAGAATGAGCCTCTTGGGAGTCAATAAAGAGATATACTGCAGTTTCAGCAATATTCTTATCTGAATTGTTGGTATTAGTTAATTCCAATGATTTTTATTTATCTAGGTTTATTTTCTATTTGTAATGTCTGAGCTAGTTTTCTGGAGGTCCCCCAGACAGGCCTTGGTCTCAGCAGGATAGTCAATATGAGGATGGTCAGGAAGAGAGTCTAAAGTCTTTATTGTTTCCTTCACAGTCTGTCTCTATTCACTCTGACTGACCTTGTTCCCCCTTCTCTCAGCCCTTAAATACCCTATTACAATTACATCATCATAGCATACTAAATATGTGTGAACTAGCAATTACATCACCTTACTAAGTACTAAATGTATGTAAACTAGAAAACCATTATCTCATCAATTCCACTCAGTTAACAATTTGTAAGTATTCTTGTTTCAAGTATACTTCTCCAGAGTTCCAGCCCTCTACAGCTATTAGGAGACTTTTCTTGTTTATTTTTTGGACATTGACTAGAAATTGAAAAAATTCTAAAAAGAATGAGAAAATGCTTTACTAAATAGTATGTAATTATTTTTGTTTTGCTTTTGACAAAGTATCCAGTATCTCAAATGGTCATCTTGATGATGATTAAATGATGATATATAGGTTAAAATCAATATCATTTAAGGTAGTACCCACATTTATAATGTCATGGATCCATTATCATATAAAGAAAACTAAAAATAATTAAAATAGATGGTTAGGTTTACTCTCTAAGGAATTATAGGTTGAATTTTGAATCGCAAAGGAATTGCAAAGAAAATCTTCAATTTCCCTAAAATCAAAGTCTTAATACAAAACATTGAGAAATATTTTATGCTTCTTATTAAAAATATAAAGAAAAGAGTTGTATTTTCAAAAGTGGACATTAGAGTATTGCTATCATTCTGTGGTAAGAAATCTCTCCAGTTCTTGGGGATACATGATCAAACATCAAACATGAATCTGATAGCAATGGTGACCTTTGAAAATGGGGCGGGGGGGAACATATTGTTTTAGGATTGCATATTTTTATTGATTTATTTTTCATTCCTTTTGTCTCATCCTCAAGGTGACATCTTTTCAGTTTGACTGAAAGTGAAAACATGGAATAGATTCATAGACAATTTTTGTAGATGAATAGAAATATATGAAGCTTCCTAGAACAGTCTTGGATCTCTTCTGACTTTATATCCTGTTAAATAAATACATATATACATATATATATGTGTGTGTGTGTGTATATATGTGTATATATATATATATATATATATATATATATATATATATATATATATACACACACACATATATATGTGTATTCATCAATATAAATGTGTCCATACATACACATATGTTTATATATATATATATGCATATATAAACATGTAGATTCATGTTCTACCATTATCAATAAGACAAAATATAGTTTTAGAAATGTACTTTTTGTATAGGCTAGAAGATGACTCAAAATATTAACAATGCATTACACACTTTCTTTAAGGTAGCACCGTTCTCAGACTGATTTATCTAAAATAATACTCTAGTATTCCTAATAAACTTAATAATGATGCCGAAAATGTGGGTGGCTTTTTAGTAGCTGACATCTCAGAAATTCCAAAGATCACAGTTTCATAGATTTAATTTTGGAAGCGATTATTTCTTCATTTTCCAAGGGAGAAGAATAAAGTTTGAGAGATATCAAATGATGTATCTAGGTTCATACTACCAGGAATTATCTGAAGCAGTATTGTTTTCCAGTATTCTTTACCCAAAGTCTTGCACTCAATCACTGTGCCACTTACTCATTTCAAAAACCGAGTGAGTTACAATGGTAATTAGTCAAATTTCCACTAGACTTATGATTTCATTAGTAGGCAGAAATCCTGGATAAGGAAATTCCCTGTGTTCATGTAGCTCATTCACTTCTCTGAAGTTTATGGTAATAATTTTCTAATTCACTGAGATATTAAATCATTTGCACAGCCATGATATTTTAAAAACAATATTTTAATCCAAACATCTTAACTTGAAAAACAAATACTGCCTCTATTCATTGTTAGAATTTACTAAATGTAGTATTTATCTCTTCATGGAACTGTAAACATATAGTGCTATATAGAAAAAAAAAAACATATGTAGAATATGTCATTAAATATGACACAGGAATATAGCAAAGAAATCAAAGAATAAAGAAGTAAAAAAAGGAGATTTAGCATTATCAGATCTTAAATTATACTATAAGGCAGTAATAAAATCAAAATTATATGGTAATAGCTAAGAAATAGAAATGTAAATCAATGAAACAGAGTTGACATACAATTTATAACAGCAATTAAACATAATAACCTTGCATTTGACAAGTATAAAGTCAAGATTTGGAGGATAATAATCCATTATTTGGTAAATATATATGTTGTTGGTAGAATAGAGAACAACATAGAAGAATCAGGCATAAAACAATATCTTATACTATTTATCAAAATAAGGTCAAAATCGATGCATGACTGAGCTATAAAAAATGTACAAAAAAATGAGAAGAACATGTACCATATTGCTTATCACTCTTATGTATAGGTGAACAATCTGTGAATAAACAAGAGATAGCAAATAAAGCTATATATATATATATATATATGTATATATATATATATAATATATGTGTGTGTGTGTGTATACATATATATATATACACATATGTTAAATGGATAATTTTAAGTATGTTAATTTTTTTAATATACAAATAAGACAAAGCTAGCCAAGATTACAAAGAAAGCAGAAAATTAGGTAAAAATATATAAACAGGCTCTTAAATAAAAGTCTCATATCTCAAATATAAAGAAAACAATTTTCAAGCATAGAAGAATATGCGTCATTTCTCAGTGGATATATAGCCAAAGCATATGAACAGTTATATTCGTATCAAAAGCTTGGAATCATTATTAGAGAAATGAAAATTAAAACAACCTTGAAAATATAGTTTTATACCTACCACATTGGATGAAATAGTAGAAAAAGAAATATTGCATGCAATGAAAAAAAAAAAATGGGACATTCATTCTTAGTGGAATTGTGAACTGATCCCATCATTATGGAGATAATGTAGAATTACACCCAAAGATTTATTAACTGAATACATACTTTGACCTAGCAATACCAGTGCTAGGTCTATTTTCAAAAATGGTTTAGGAAAATAAGAAATGAACCTACATGTTCTAATATATATTTGTCCCCGTAAAGAGAAAACTTTATATATATATATATAAAGTTTTCTCTTTACGGCGACAAAGAACTGAAGATTGTAGGGATTCTCATCTATTGGGGAATGGAAAACAACTTGTTAAATGTTATTGTTATGGACCACAACTGTGCTCTAAGAAGTCTTGACCTGTAAGATTTTAGAAAAACATAGAAAAACAAAATAATGAAGATCCAAATGAGCAGAGCTAAGCTAATGTTGTGTACAGTAACACTTGCTTTAAAAACAACTTTGAGTGAATAAGTCATTTTAGTTATTATAAACACAGTTTAACTATAAAGGATATATGAAGGAAAATGTTATCTGCATCTAGAGAAAAATCTGTTAAATAGAAGTACATAGTTATTTCATATACACTCATTCACAAGAACACATAGTACATAGATACATACTTCAAATTAATATGTCAAATTGAATATATCATATGAAGATCATCTCTAGGGTAGAGTAAGGAGGAAAGGGGAAAAGAAACTTAGATGACAAATGTAAAATAGAAGTTGTATAATAATAAATAGTATACTTTATAAATAATGCAAATAAATTAGTGTTTTCATATGTGATCATCTTTTTATTGTGCAATGTTAAACAGATGCTTGTTTTACTTCAAAAATGTAAAATTAATTTAAAAATTAATAAAGAAATGCAAACACCATGGCTATAATATTTGGTTTTTTGAAAGTAATTCCCCTAAACTTATTTATCTCAAAATATTCCAAAGTTATTTTTAAGTTATTCACTTTTATAATAATATAATCAAAATGTTTGAAAAAAATTATACATTTATTCTCCTTAATTAATCTCCTCTTAGTTTCAGAAAGTGTGGAATATTATTTTGAGTATGGTTATTGATAGCAAATTATCTTAGTTTAGGATAATTTTTAAAAATCAATAAAACAAATTGTTTCAAACCAAATATTATAAAGAAATTGAATGATCAACTAGATAAAATCATTCGTAGTTCTGTTCCCCACCAAAAAAGAGGACTATTTATAAAGGAAAGTGATTCTTTTTGTTTTGTTTCATTTTCTTTTTGTATCTTCTCTCTCATAAAATGACTCAAGATAATTCCAATAAATTTTTGGTCGATTTTCCATAAAATTATTGCATGTAATTTTTATTGTATCACAATCTGAAAAAGATATATTTAATATGTCTGCCTTTTTTGTATTTGTGAGGTTTTTTTGCTCTTATATATGGTGAATTTTTTGTAGCTGCCATGAACTACTAAGAAAAAAGTGTATTCCCTTCTAATCCTATTCACTTTTCTAGAGAGCTATCATACTTAAATTTTCTAATATTCTATTCACCTCCTTAATTTCTTTCTTGTTTATTTTGTGATTAGATTTATTTAGTTCTGATACAGGAAATTTGAGATCCCTCAATAATATAATTTGTTGTTTATTTCTTCTTGCAACTTACTTAACTTCTCCTTAGAATTCGAACTACATTATTTGGTTTTATATTGATATCATTTCATTATCTATAGTATTTTTTAGCAAAATATAGTTTTCTTCCTTATCTTTCAAAATTAGATCTATTTTTACTTTTCCTAATTCTGAGACTAGGATTGCTACTACGTTTTTTTTTTTTTAACTTCAGCTAAATCATAATAGATTCTACTATTACTTTTTATTTTTATTCTTTGTGTATCTTTCTGCTCCAAATTCCTTGTAAACAATATATTGTAGGATTCTGGCTTTTCATTTGTTCTGCTATCAGCTTCCATTTTATGTGAAGGTTCATACTTCATATTTATAGTTAAGATTACCAATTCTCTATTTCTTTCATCCTATTTTCTCCCAATCATACTTTTCTATCTCCTTTCACTCTTTCCCTCCTCAGTGTTTTGCTTCTTACCTTCACCTCCAGCAATTTGCCTTCCTTTAATTAGCCTCCCTTTTTCTCATACTTTTCCCTTTCTACTTCTGGCCTTCTATCAGCCTCCACCTTTTCTGCATGATGGTTTCTCTTTGAGCCAAAAGTAATAAAATTAAGATTCAAACTATACTTTTCTCCCTTCCTGATTTTCCTCTATGGTAATAGGTCTCATATGTATTTGATATAATTTACAGCTTTTACTACCCCTTTCTTCTTTTCTCAGTACTATCCTTTTTCTACCTCTTAATGTCTTTTTTATATCATCACATGAAAGTCAATTCCCTCTGTCTATGCATAACCTTTCTAACTGCTTTGACAAAGATACAATTTTCAAGAGTTATAAGTATCATCTCTCTGAATAGGGATGAAACAATTTAACCTTACATAACATTTTGTGTGTGTGTGTGTGTGTGTGTGTGTGTGTGTGTGTGTGTGTGTGTGTGTGTTTTCTTTTCTGTTTGCCTTTTTGAGCTTCTCTTGGGTCTTGTATTTGAACATCAAATTTTCTATTCAGCTCTGGTCTTTTCAGCAGAAATAATTGAAAATCTCCTATTTCATTGAATGTTTATCTTTTCCCCTAAAAGACAGTGTTCAATTTTGCTTACAGTTGATTCTTGGTTGTAATGTAAGCTCCTTGCCCCTCTAGGATATTATATTCTGAGCCCTCCAAATATTTAATGTGAAAGTTGCTAGGTGCTGAGTAATACTGATTGTAATTCTTCAATTGTTTCATTCTGGCTGCTTGCAAGATTTTCTCCTTGAATTGATCATTCTTGAATTTAGCTATAATATTTCTTAGAATTTTCATGTTGGGGTCTTTTAGGAAATGATTGGTGAATTTTTTCAATGACTATTTTACTTTCTGGTTCTAGCATAATGGACCAGTTTTCTTTAATGATTTCTTGAAAAGTGTTATCCAATGACCAATAGGATGATTTCAGAAAGGCCTGGAGAGACTTACACAAACTGATGTTGAGCGAAATGAGTAGGGCCAGGAGATCATTATATACTTCAACAACAGTACTATATGATGATCAATTCTGATGGACCTGGCCATCCTCAGCAATGAGATGAACCAAATCAGTTCCAATGGAGCAGTAATGAACTGAACCAGCTACACCCAGCGAAAAAACTCTGGGAGATGACTAAGAACCATTACACTGAATTCCCAATCCCTATATTTTTGCCTGCCTGAATTTTGGATTTCCTTCACAAGCTAATTGTACAATAGTTCAGAGTCCAATTCTTTTTGTACAGCAAAATAACGGTTTGGTCATGTATATTTATTTTGTATTTAATTTATACTTTAATATGTATTTGTCATCCTGCCATCTAGGGGAAGGGGTGGAGGGGAAGGAAGGGAAAAATTGGAACAAAAGGTTTGGCAGTTGTCAATGCTGTAAAATTACCCATGCATATGACTTATAAATAAAAAGCTATTTTAAAAAATAAATAAATAAACTGGTTTATCCACACCCAAAAAAAAAAAAAAGTTATACAAATTCCTTTTCTTTTTTTTTTTCTTTTTTTTTGATTATGAGTTCCTGGTAGTTCAGTAATTATAAAATTCACTCTCCTGGATCTATTTATCTATTTTTTAAACCAGTTCTTTTCCAGCATGTTTTTTTTTTTTTCATTTTTAAAAAATTTCCTTTAACATTGAACAATTCACTTGCATTTCTTCAATTCTAATTGTCTCTGGTTAGTTTTTTTTTTTTTTTTAATTTCCTTTTGCATTTACCCAACTGTAATTTTTAAGTAGTTGTTTTGTTCAGTGGATTTTTTTTTTCATTTTGCCAATTCTATTTTTGAGAAGTTTTTTTTTTTTTTTAGTCAATTTCTGAGTTCAGAAGTACACTGTACTTTTTTTCACACTGTTGACTTGTTCTCCTTCTCTAAGCTTTTGGTTCCCCTCCTCAAGCTATTGACTTTTTTCTATAATTCTCTTGCATATCTCTTATTTCTTTTCCCTATTTGTCTTCTATCTTCCTTACTTGATTTATAATCTTTTGTAAGGTCTTAAAAGAAAATCTTTTGAGCTTGAGTCTAGTTCATATCCCTCTTTGAGGCTTTGCACGTAGGAATTGTGTTTGGGTTTGTATTCTGATCTTTCCTGATTCCCTAATAGCCTTCTAAGGCCAGGGCTTTTTTGTCTTTTTTGATCATTTTTAAATTTGAGCTCTATTTCTAGAGCACCAGGAGGATTGTCCCAAGCTTCTTTTGTAGGGAATTAGAGGCCTCTCATTGATTTTCTGGGCTAGTGAAGAACAGATGCTGGATTTCTCACTGCACTAGTATAGCATTTTTTAGTCCTGCCTAGTATGCTGCAGTTCAAGGACTCACAATTTGCCTTCTTCGCTTGAGTTGTGTTCCAGTTATCTTATATAGACACTGGTCCTCTTATCCTGGTCAGAAGGTCCAATGCTATTGGTCTCTATTTTTGCTAAGAGACTTTCATTAAATTCCCCATGCCATGCCTGAGCTGGGCTGCATTCCCCACCCCTATTCTAGTGAGACTGACCTTACCTAAAGTCTTTCCAAGATATCTGGAAATTTGTTTTACTATGAATGTCAGTTCTGTCATTCCAGAATTCATTCAAAGCCCTGATCTAGCAATGATTCTGAAGGAAATTGGGGAGCTCTCAGGCAATCTTGGCTTCTTTCTGTCATCTGGATTCTGTCCTCAATATCTAATATCATTAAAAAACAACTGTGCTATTTAAATCTTAATATCTATGTTATTTATCAAAAACTTCTTTTCCTCATTAGAAAGTTGGCATAAATGGAATTAGTTTATCAAAACCATTTCATTCAGCAAGATTATACTATGATCAATCCTGATGAGCATGGCTCTCATCAATAATGAGATGATTCAGGCCAGTTCCAATGGTCTTGTGATAAAGAGAATGATCTACATCCAGAGAGCGGAAAGTGGGAACTGAATATGGACCACAGCATAGTATTTTTACTCCTTTTGTTATTGTTTTCTTGCAGTTTGTTTTCTTTCATATTTTTTCCTATTTGATCTAATTCTTCTTGTGCAGCATTTTTGTGGAAATATGTATAGAAGAATTGCACATTTAACATGTTGGATAACTTGTGATCTAGAGGAAGGGATGGCCCCTTGGTAGGACTTGACTACAAATCTGTCCTTTTATCTAGAGTTTTCTTGCTCATTAAATAAATACTCCAGAGTATTAGGGAAGATTTTTATAACAATTTTTATGTCTGGTTCATATCTATGGTTTCCCCCAAAAGGATTTAAAAGAGTCCCTTCCTAAAAACAGAAGTACTCAATGTATCAAATGAATATTAGATATTGGAAAGCTATTTATTTCATCCAAAAAAAAAAAAAAAAAAGGTGTTTGAGAATCTGAAGAATAGTATTAGATTCACAAAAGTTTTGAGTTGTTCCTGCCATTGCCATTGAAGTTCAAGGGGGAAACTAATCATGTTACAATTGTCTCAAGAAAGATTACACTGAAATAAGAAATGACTGAAGACTACATATAACTCTTCTAACTTATTGAATGGGTGACTCTTCCTTGCTCAGATTCCAGTGATACATGTTTAAATTCCTTCTTTAAGGGAATCAAGCTAGTGAAAAGAAATCATCCACTATTTGTGAAAGCTTTTACTCAATGTGTCTAGAGCATATATTCCATTTGAGTGGGTTCATGTCTAGGTCCTTTTAAAAAGGCTCTAATTTTTAATTAATTAGCCATGTTTCAATTTTTAAGGTCTGCTTCTGATACTTCTCTAGAAGAATTTAGACTCCTTGGGACAAATATGTGTTTTACTTGTGTCTTTTTTTTTTTATTCCTAGGCATCATGGCTAGAACATTCTAGGTCCTTAATAAATTCTGGTTAGAATAAATTTAATTAACAAAAGAAACAATCTTTTTTTAGTTCCTTAAAGGTTTGAGCCTTTTATTCTTCAAAGATTAATTTTATAGTAATAAATTTCTATTTCAATGACATACCTCTTATTTTAATGATGCATACAGGGACTATCTGTATGATTTTAGCTAAGTGAGGAATTCCCAGGTGAGAAAATATCCTCTCTCTGCACAAGTCATCACTTTGTCTAAAACTGAACCTTAGAGAGTTGAACCTTAGAGCGTTGCCAGTGCCTGAAATATTAAATGACTTTCCTAAAATCACACAAGCTGTATATATCAGATGTGATCTTTGAATATAGGTTTCTTTTGCTATGAAGCCAGTTCTCTATCCACTGTTCAATGCAAACAATGTGGCATCAAGATACTTCTCAAATTGAAGCAGAAAATAATGATATAACAACTTCTAAAAGTTTAATAATCAATTATATACATGCCCAATGCCAGAATTGTTGTATTACTATTTCAACAATAATTTAAAGTATATATGGCCAGTATACAAGGTGGTATTACAGGAGAAAAAAGATACCACATCTGGGTTTCTTCAGATTACATTGTCACACACACACACAAAAAAAAAATTACCTGAAGTTATGACTAGAATTGTTTTCTGAATCATACAATATCCAACTATATGGTAGTAGACTTCCCTTTTTTAAAAAAATTCAATAAAATCTTGAGAAATAGGGATCATGGGGACTTCCGGTTAAGATGGCGGAGAGGAGGCTCACAGTTGCATAAGCTCCGCGCTTTCTCTCACTATCCACTTCATTACAAGCCTCTGAATCAATGCTTGACTGAAAAAAACCCACAAATAGTTACCAAGAGAAGCCATCCTTGAGATCCGCCAAGAAAGGTCTGTCTTTACTGGAGGGCTGGGGCGGTTTTAGATCGGGCGCAGGCTGAGGGCAGCGGCAGTGAGAGCACGGGAGCAGAGCTGAGAGGGGGTGGGGAGTGATCGTAGCCGTCTCTGCGGGGAGAGCTTCGCTACAGGTTTGGATACTTTGCTCCGGCAGCAAGTCAGCAGCCCAGCAGAGAAGCTAAAAACACCGGGGCTGAAGAACACAACCGCAAACAGCTGGAGTCTCTCAGGACCTGGCCGCCCCCTCCTTCCCCCCCCCTCAGTGACTCAGCTCGCTTTGGGATCTCAGAGTGCAGGCGCAGCACAGTCCTGCTAGTGCCTCACTGCTGCCCCCTGCAGTCTGTAGAGGAAGCTCGATAACACACCCAGCCCCCCCCCAAAGAAAGACTCCAGTTTTTTCTGTTTTTCTTTGGTAGTTTGTCTCTGATTAATAGACAGAATGAGCAAGAAGCTGAAGAGGACTTTAACCCTTGACAGCTTCTACACAGATAGAGAGCAGACTCTAAATCCTGAGGAGACTAAAAACAGGCAGTCCCCAGGTGATTCCCCAAAGGAGGAGATCGTCTGTTCCTCAGCACAGATGAACCTCATAGAAGTGATTAAAAAGGCTCTCACAAGGGAGCTAGAAGAAAAATGGGGAAAGCAGAGTGAGGCTTGGCAAAAGGAGAAGGAAGCTTGGGAAAAGGAGAGGGAGGCTTGGCAAAAGAGCCTGGAGAAGTCAGTTAAAGAGAGAGTGGATAAAGAAGTAAAATCCTTGAAAAATAGGATTAGTGAACTGGAAACAGAAAACAGCTCTCTAAAAAACAAAATTGGCGAAATGGAAAAAATTCCACAGAACAAAAGAACTCAATTGGACAATTAGAGAAAGATTTTAAAAAAGTGAGTGAAGAGAATACTTCACTGAAAATCAGAATTGAACAAGTGGAACTGAATGACTCGAGGAGACAAGAAGAATCAGTCAAGCAAATCCAAAAAAATCAAACAATGGAGAAAAATGTGAAATACCTTCTGGGGAAGACAACAGACCTGGAAAACAGATCCAGGAGAGACAATCTGAGAATCATTGGACTCCCAGAAAAACATGATGAAAAAAAGAGCCTGGACACTGTCTTACAGGAAATCATCAAAGAGAACTGCCCAGAAGTCATAGGAACAGAGGAAAAAATAAACATTGAAAGGATTCATCGATCACCCACTGAAAGGGATCCTAAAATCAAAACACCAAGGAATATAGTGGCCAAATGCCAGAACCCTCAGATGAAAGAAAAAATATTGCAAGCGGCTAGAAAAACCCAATTCAAGTATCAAGGAGCCACAATAAGGATCACCCAGGATCTGGCAGCATCCACATTAAAAGATCGAAGGGCCTGGAATATGATATTCCGAAAGGCTAAGGAACTTGGTATGCAACCAAAAATAACTTATCCAGCGAGAATGAGCATCTTTTTCCAGGGAAGAAGATGGACATTCAACGAAGTAAGCGAATTTCATCTATTTCTGATGAAAAAACCAGAACTTAACAAAAAGTTTGATCTACAAATATAGAACTCAAGAGAAATCTAAAAAGGTAAAGATTAATCTTGGGAACTATATTTTGACTATATAGATGTATAAAGAATACATGTATACCTTGTTCTAGAAATTGATGTGGAAAGGACATTGTATCAGAAAAAGGGTAAAGTGGGGGTAGTACATCTCATGAAGAGGCATAGGAAACCTATTATATCTGAGAGAAAGAATGGAGGGGGATGAATATAGTGGGTATCTTACTGCCTTCAGAATTGGCTTTAAGTGAAAAATCTTAAGACATATTCAATCTATGGTGAAACTTCTCCCATCTCATTGAAAAGTGAGAAGGGAAAAGTGGAAAGGGAAGGAATAAGCTAAGCGGAAGGGAATACGGGAACTGGGAGGGAAAGGGGTAAGATAGGGGGAGGAACTCTAAGGCGGGGGGAGGGACACTAAAAAGGGAGGGCTGTGAGAAGCAAGGGGTGCTCACAAGCTTAATACTTGGAAGGGGGGGAAAGGGGAAAGAAGGGAGGAAAGCATAAACCGGGGTTAACAAGATGGCAAGTAATACAGAATTGGTCATTCTAACCATAAACGTGAACGGGGTAAACTCCCCCATAAAGAGGAAGCGGTTAGCAGAATGGATTAAAAGCCAGAATCCTACAATATGTTGTTTACAGGAAACACACATGAAGCGGGGAGATACATGCAGGTTAAAGGTAAAAGGTTGGAACAAAATCTACTATGCTTCAGGTGAAGTCAAAAAAGCAGGGGTAGCCATCCTGATCTCAGATCAAGCTAAAGCAAAAATTGACCTAATTAAAAGAGATAAGGAAGGACACTATATCTTGCTAAAGGGTAGCATGGATAATGAAGCACTATCTATATTAAACATATATGCACCAAGTGGGGTAGCATCTAAATTCTTAAAAGAGAAACTAAGAGAGCTGCAAGAAGAAATAGACAGTAAAACTATAATAGTGGGAGATCTTAACCTTGCACTCTCAGAATTAGATAAATCAAACCAGAAAATAAATAAGAAAGAAGTCAAAGAGGTAAACAGAATACTAGAAAAGCTAGATATGATAGATCTCTGGAGAAAATGTAATGGAGACAGAAAGGAATACACTTTCTTTTCAGCAGTTCATGGAACCTATACAAAAATTGACCATATATTAGGACATAAAAACCTCAAACTCAAATGTAGTAAGGCAGAAATAGTAAATGCATCCTTTTCAGACCACGATGCAATGAAAATTACATTCAACAAAAAAGCAGGGGGAAGTAGACCAAAAAATAATTGGAAACTAAATAATCTCATACTAAAGAATGATTGGGTAAAACAGCAAATCATAGACATAATTAATAACTTCACCCAAGAAAACGATAATAATGAGACATCATACCAAAATGTATGGGATGCAGCCAAAGCGGTAATAAGGGGAAATTTCATATCTCTAGAGGCCTATTTGTATAAAATAGAGAAAGAGAAGGTCAATGAATTGGGTTTGCAATTAAAAATGCTAGAAAAGGAACAAATTAAAAACCCCCAGTCAAACACTAAACTTGAAATTCTAAAAGTAAAAGGTGAGATCAATAAAATTGAAAGTAAAAAAACTATTGAATTGATTAATAAAACTAAGAGTTGGTTCTATGAAAAAACCAACAAAATAGACAAACCCTTAGTAAATCTGATTAAAAAAAGGAAAGAGGAAAATCAAATTGTTAGTCTTAAAAATGAAAAGGGAGAACTCACCACTAACGAAGAGGAAATTAGAGCAATAATTAGGAGTTACTTTGCCCAACTTTATGCCAATAAATTCGACAACTTAAATGAAATAGAAAAATACCTCCAAAAATACAGCTTGCCCAAACTAACAGAGGAAGAAGTAAATATCCTAAACAGTCCCATCTCAGAAAAAGAAATAGAACAAACTATCAATCAACTCCCTAAGAAAAAATCCCCAGGACCAGATGGATTTACATGTGAATTCTACCAAACATTTAAAGAACAATTAACTCCAATGTTATATAAACTATTTGAAAAAATAGGGATTGAAGGAGTCCTACCAAACTCCTTTTATGACACAGATATGGTACTGATACCTAAACCAGGTAGGCTGAAAACAGAGAAAGAAAATTATAGACCAATCTCCCTAATGAATATTGATGCTAAAATCTTAAATAAAATATTAGCAAAAAGATTACAGAAAATTGTCACCAGGATAATACACTATGACCAAGTAGGATTTATACCAGGAATGCAGGGCTGGTTCAATATTAGGAAAACTATTAGCATAATTGACTATATCAATAACCAAACAAACAAAAACCACATGATCATCTCAATAGATGCAGAAAAAGCATTTGATAAAATCCAACACCCATTCCTAATAAAAACACTTGAGAGCATAGGAATAAATGGACTTTTCCTTAAAATAGTCAGGAGCATATATTTAAAACCATCAGTAAGCATCATATGCAATGGGGAAAAACTGGAACCTTTCCCAGTAAGATCTGGAGTGAAGCAAGGTTGCCCACTATCACCATTATTATTTAATATCGTATTAGAAACACTAGCCTCGGCAATAAGAGTCGAGAAAGATATAAAAGGAATTAGAGTAGGCAATGAGGAAACCAAACTATCACTCTTTGCAGATGATATGATGGTATACCTAGAGAACCCCAGAGATTCTACCAAAAAGCTATTGGAAATAATTCATAATTTTAGTAAAGTAGCTGGCTACAAAATAAATCCCCATAAATCCTCAGCATTTTTATACATCACCAACAAAACCCAACAGCAAGAGATACAAAGAGAAATTCCATTCAGAATAACTGTTGATACCATAAAATATTTGGGAATCTATCTACCAAAGGAAAGTCAGGAATTATATGAGCAAAATTATAAAAAAGTCTCCACACAAATAAAGTCAGACTTAAATAATTGGAAAAATATTAAGTGCTCTTGGATCAGCCGAGCGAACATAATAAAGATGACAATACTCCCTAAACTAATCTATTTATTTAGTGCTATACCAATCAGACTTCCAAGAAAATATTTTATTGATCTAGAAAAAATAACAACAAAATTCATATGGAACAATAAAAAGTCGAGAATCTCAAGGGAATTAATGAAAAAAAAATCAAATGAAGGTGGCCTAGCTGTACCTGATCTAAAATTATATTATAAAGCAGCAGTCACCAAAACCATTTGGTATTGGCTAAGAAATAGATTAGTGGATCAGTGGAAAAGGCTAGGCTCACAAGACAGAATAGTCAACTATAGCAATCTAGTGTTTGACAAACCCAAAGCCCCTAACTTCTGGGAAAAGAATTCATTATTTGATAAAAACTGCTGGGATAATTGGAAATTAGTATGGCAGAAATTAGGCATGGACCCACACTTAACACCATATACCAAGATAAGATCAAAATGGGTCTATGACCTAGGCATAAAGAACGAGATTATAAATAAATTAGAGGAACATAGAATAGTTTATCTCTCAGACTTGTGGAGGAGAAAGAAATTTGTAACCAAAGATGAACTAGAGACCATTACTGATCATAGAATAGAAAATTTCGATTACATCAAATTAAAAAGCCTTTGTACAAATAAAACTAATGCAAACAAGATTAGAAGGGAAACAACAAACTGGGAAAACATTTTCACAGTTAAAGGTTCTGATAAAGGCCTCATTTCCAAAATATATAGAGAACTGACTCAAATTTATAAGAAATCAAGCCATTCTCCAATTGATAAATGGTCAAAGGATATGAACAGACAATTTTCAGAGGATGAGATTGAAACTATTACCACTCATATGAAAGAGTGTTCCAAATCACTATTGATCAGAGAAATGCAAATTAAGACAACTCTGAGATACCACTACACACCTGTCAGATTGGCTAAGATGACAGGAAAAAATAATGATGAATGTTGGAGGGGATGCGGGAAAACTGGGACACTAATGCATTGTTGGTGGAGTTGTGAACGAATCCAACCATTCTGGAGAGCAATCTGGAATTATGCCCAAAAAATTATCAAAATGTGCATATCCTTTGATCCAGCAGTGTTTCTATTGGGCTTATATCCCAAAGAAATACTAAAGAAGGGAAAGGGACCTGTATGTGCCAAAATGTTTGTAGCAGCCCTGTTTGTAGTGGCTAGAAACTGGAAAATGAATGGATGCCCATCAATTGGAGAATGGCTGGGTAAATTGTGGTATATGAATGTTATGGAATATTATTGTTCTGTAAGAAATGACCAGCAGGATGAATACAGAGAGGCTTGGAGAGACCTACATGAACTGATGCTAAGTGAAATGAGCAGAACCAGGAGATCATTATACACTTCGACAACGATACTGTATGAGGACATATTTTGATGGAAGTGGATTTCTTTGACAAAGAGACCTGAGTTTCAATTGATAAATGACGGACAAAAGCAGCTACACCCAAAGAAAGAACACTGGGAAACGAATGTGAACTATCTGCATTTTTGTTTTTCTTCCCGGATTATTTATACCTTCTGAATCCAATTCTCCCTACGCAACAAGAGAACTGTTCGGTTCTGCAAACATATATTGTATCTAGGATATACTGCAACATATCCAACATATAAAGGACTGCTTGCCATCTAGGGGAGGGGTGGAGGGAGGGAGGGAAAAAAAAAATCGGAACAGAAATGAGTGTCAATATAATGTAATTATTAAATAAAAAATTTAAATTAAAAAAATAAATAAATAAAATAAAAAAAAAAAAAAAAGGTGTTTGAGAATCTGAAGAATAGTATTAGATTCACAAAAGTTTTGAGTTGTTCCTGCCATTGCCATTGAAGTTCAAGGGGGAAACTAATCATGTTACAATTGTCTCAAGAAAGATTACACTGAAATAAGAAATGACTGAAGACTACATATAACTCTTCTAACTTATTGAATGGGTGACTCTTCCTTCCTCAGATTCCAGTGATACATGTTTAAATTCCTTCTTTAAGGGAATCAAGCTAGTGAAAAGAAATCATCCACTATTTGTGAAAGCTTTTACTCAATGTGTCTAGAGCATATATTCCATTGAGTGGGTTCATGTCTAGGTCCTTTTAAAAAGGCTCTAATTTTTAATTAATTAGCCATGTTTCAATTTTTAAGGTCTGCTTCTGATACTTCTCTAGAAGAATTTAGACTCCTTGGGACAAATATGTGTTTTACTTGTGTCTTTTTTTTTTTTATTCCTAGGCATCATGGCTAGAACATTCTAGGTCCTTAATAAATTCTGGTTAGAATAAATTTAATTAACAAAAGAAACAATCTTTTTTTAGTTCCTTAAAGGTTTGAGCCTTTTATTCTTCAAAGATTAATTTTATAGTAATAAATTTCTATTTCAATGACATACCTCTTATTTTAATGATGCATACAGGGACTATCTGTATGATTTTAGCTAAGTGAGGAATTCCCAGGTGAGAAAATATCCTCTCTCTGCACAAGTCATCACTTTGTCTAAAACTGAACCTTAGAGAGTTGAACCTTAGAGCGTTGCCAGTGCCTGAAATATTAAATGACTTTCCTAAAATCACACAAGCTGTATATATCAGATGTGATCTTTGAATATAGGTTTCTTTTGCTATGAAGCCAGTTCTCTATCCACTGTTCAATGCAAACAATGTGGCATCAAGATACTTCTCAAATTGAAGCAGAAAATAATGATATAACAACTTCTAAAAGTTTAATAATCAATTATATACATGCCCAATGCCAGAATTGTTGTATTACTATTTCAACAATAATTTAAAATATATATGGCCAGTATACAAGGTGGTATTACAGGAGAAAAAAGATACCACATCTGGGTTTCTTCAGATTACATTGTCACACACACACACACAAAAAAAATTACCTGAAGTTATGACTAGAATTGTTTTCTGAATCATACAATATCCAACTATATGGTAGTAGACTTTCCTTTTTTAAAAAAATTCAATAAAATCTTGAGAAATAGGGATCATATCATCATTCATTCTGGATCTATATCAAGAGTTTCAATCATTAAGTGATTGTTAGGAAGTTGAGGCACTGTGGAAATTTTCTGAAGAAGCAAATGTTTTATTTATCTATTCTTTACTGTTTGCAATTGATTTCTGCTCATTTTAAATAGCCCAGAGAAGATAATTGGATTTAACTAAATGAATTATTTAAATAACCAATGCTATAAGTAATCAGATCACAAGGTAAAATAATATAAATTTTATTTTTTTTGGTAAAATTAAAGAATGAATTTACCTTAATATGCACTGATGCATTTAGCTGTCATTTTCTTTTCTTCCAGTCCATGAACTAGATGATTTTAATTAAATGATCCAATTTTCATTTCATTATAATGATTAAGAAATGTTGTCACAATGCCTTTCCAAGCTTTCTATTTTCAAAGTTGTCTTATTTACATTTTTTCATTGTTAAACAAAAGGACAATTTATAATTTCCAAAAATGATAAGCTTTAATTTGATCCAAATGAAGAGACTTTCTTTCCATCTTTAAGCAAGACTGGACTCTGCTTTATGAACCACAACACTTTTTTTTTCCCTAATCCTTTATAATTTGCAGGTGGTATTGCTTTCCCCACATATTTTCCCCATATAATTTGTAGATGGAGGACCTTTAAAAAAACAATATGAATTTGCACAGGTGTTTACTTTTTCCTGCCAAACTTAGGTTTGACAAATATTTTTGTGGTATTTATTTCATGGTAATGAATAATTTCCCACAATAAGATAGTCATAATCAGTCAGACGCTTTTAAGTCAACATTTCTAAGCAAAATTATTTGTTTCAAATTTATGATATTATATATTACAAAAATAAACTTGGAATATACCAATATAACAACACTTTTCATGGGCTATGATGGCTATAAGTTGTCCTTCATGTCTCTAATTTCCATACATGTTCCTTTTCATAAAACTAAATATTTTATTAATTTTTTTTTAAAACTGTGGCTGTCAAATCCCACTGAAGATTCATATTGATCTCTACAAACACTAACCTTCCATAATATTGTACTCATCACCTACAGTTATTCCTCCATATATCTCTAACCTATATATTTTTCACTGATTTTAATAAGAGAAAACTAATTTGGGGGCTTTTAAACAAATAATTATTTATTTTGATTTAAATTTCTTAAATTTTCCAAGATATTATTTTCTAATCATCAAATTGAACTTTCCATAAGATATCTAATAGCTGATCATTTCTCAAAGGAAGCAAGGTAAGATACCTTTCTCATTTCCTCATTGGATCCAATTTTAACCATTATAGTTTTATGAATTTTTTCCATTTTTTGTTATTTTTGTTCATTTATATTTTTATAACGATCTACTTATTCTTTTCCTAGTTCTGCTTTTATTTTTCATCAGTTCTTTTACACTATCCTCTCTTTCTTTTATTCATCATATTACTCATAATGCCATTGTATTACTTTAAAGTAGTGTACCAGATAAAAGGAATGGTTGGGCTATTCTAGTGCTAGATAATAATGAAATCCTACAGCAAAGTAAGAAATAAAGAGATGACTAGCCAGAGAAACTCCTTAAAAGAAGAATTTAGAGTAAACTTTCCACTCTCTGAATTCAATCCTCAACCCTTTCTAATTAAGGAGAAGATAGTTCCACTGGCTCACAGTGTTTTGCAGGTATTAGATCAGGGTTGGTGTGATTTAAAAGATAATGAATTTCCTGGGGACAAGATGAGGTCGAGAGAAACAGATAGAAAAATCAAAATATCCAAAATAAATAGACAACTTATAAGAATAACATCCATTCCCAATTGACAAAGTCAATAGTATCAAGTGACAGTTTTTTCCAGAGGAAGAAATTCAATTTGTCAATAACTAATTTAAAAATAAAAAACCAGGTTCCAAATCTCTAATAATTAGAGAAATTCATATTGAAACAATCTGATGTTCCAACTCTTATTCACAAAAAAAGATGACTAAGTAAATCTGGAAAAATGACAAATTGGAAGCACCTTAGGACATATGTTGGTAAGATATTCTGGTAAACAATTTGTAACTTTTTCTCCAAATTTAATAAACTTTGAATAATTTTTGATCCACTAATACTACTCCTAATTCTATTTCCTCTCAAATCACTCTCAAAACTCTCAAAAAATTAGAGGGAAGATCCTTATATAAAACCGACAATTATATATGTGAATCTCTCTCTCTATATATATATCTCTTTTTCTCTCTTTCTCCTATCTATCTATCTATCTCTGGTATGTATGTATATATTTTTCTCAAGTATGTATTTTGGAGTGGCAAAGAACTGAAGACTAAGAGACAGACAACAAATTGTGAAATAATTTTACAGGGGATAATTTGTGATAAAGGGATAAAAGTGATAGGACATCATTTTCATTGATGATGCAGACTACAATTAGACTATAATATAAATAGCTAGATAACTAGCTAGGTATATTGGTATTCTAAATACATATTTTTGCATGTACATATATACATGTATTTATGACAAGGTCAATATAGGAATTTATTTTAATTGACTTTTCATATTTATTTTTAAGTTTTTTTTTCTAATTTTATGGAGAGTGTATAAGCAGTGAAAATTAATACATGTAAATTGAAAACAAAAAGAAAACTTAATATGCTGACTTATCAACTATTCCTGATATCTTTGCAGTATATCATCTACACATGCTTTATTTTCATTGTATAAAATTTTGGATAGGATCAGAATTGGTGATCTCAATGGAATGTAATTGACTTTCATTGAAGAGTCAAACTTTTTTTGGACTGATTAACATATTCTCTAGATGACAGAGCCTCTTCTAGAATATCTAAAAATTTCTAAAATTTAGTGAAAGGAAGAATAGTATTTAGAGCAGGGAAACAAACTTCTCCTGCTAGTGACCACTTTGTATCTGAGAAATTTTTATGTGACCTTGAGTATATAGGTATATAAAATAAGGTATAAATATATTTACTGATAATGAATCATAATTTTGTAACCCTAACCTTCAGTTTTGTAACCCCTATGAGGTTGTGACCCACAGTTTAAGAAGCTTTGATCCAGAGGACAAAAATAATTTAAGAGATATCTAAACCCTATGGATTCAGAAATGCATAGTGAGTAAAAGATCATGTGATCTTAATCTTTTATTTTGTAAATTTGAAAATTGAAAAAAAAAAAGAGATCTTTATGAATATGAGCTGGAATATTAGATTGGTTTTAATTTGCATTTCCTTGATTATTAAATACATGGAAACTTTTAAAAACATTTTTAAATACGTTATTGATTTATTGAGGTTCCCAAAACAAACATAATTATGTGTGTATGCAGCTTTGTGTGCAAATGTAGTTATTTCTTTTGTTTCAGATCTGTGTTTTCATTAGTCTGAAGGATTTATAAAATTGCCACCTTCTTCAACCAAGGAAAATTAACAATTTTCCTGAATTTTATAATCTTAGTGATGTATGTGTGTCTGAAATTTTATAAGAATTATGCAGAATCAGAGAGACAGTTGCTATCAGTATTTTGGAGCTTACCTTTGAATTTACTTCTACCAAATTCCAAGTTCAGCAATCTATTTACTGTAGATGTTCCTTTTGAATACTTCAAATATTAATAAATCTTATTTTCATTCCAAATTCTGAGAGAACAAAAGTAGTCCAAGTTTCATAATTTCTAAAAAGTGATATTAGTAGTGTTCTTCTTTTCAAAAATATGATCATTCTCTGGGAGAAGGTTTCTTGGGGAGCTTCTGGAGGCAGCCTTAGTTTCAGTTCAAAACAATAATCACCTCAAATGCAGTCTGCTGTTAAAGTGCAGTCCTTTATTGTCTCTTCCAAAATAGCCCGGTTAGTTTCCTTAGAGGCCTATCTTCCTCCTTGGTTCCAAAAGCTCTTGCAGCTTGTCCTTTGCCTCTGTCAGCTTCAGCCTCCAGCTCCCTCTGAATCTCCACTTCTCAATCTTTTGACTGAATTCTGGCTCTGTCAATCTCCTGAACTGACTCCTCACTGACTCCTGACTGAGGCTCTAAGAGCTTCTTATGTATGATCTCTTAAAGGGGTGAACTCAAAGGTTTACTGTTCCTCTGAGAAAGTGGGATTGTGGGTTCCTGACTTGTGAATCTCCCAGAGTTGTGAACTCTAAAGTGTGAGCTAATATGTGAACTCTTAGAGGGGTAAACTTAAGTACATAATCATTGTTTCTATCAATTCCAGTGAGTTAACACTTTGTAAGGATTCTAACAGATATTGGTATTGTAAATAGTTGCTGTGCTTAAAATAATGTATAATTAGTACAAAGGAATTATCTTAAAGGTGAGGTAATATTCTTGAAATGAATTTACTTCCACTACTACATAAGCTCACCCGGTTTTATTTATAACAAAGTACTTTGACAAGTTGATTTCTTGAAGTTGTTCTTTAGCTTGTAATCCCATAAATTTGACAAAATAAATAAATAAATAAATGAATTCAGTTTCTGTCTTAGAAAGAACTTTGACAAATAATTGGATTATAACTTCATTTCAGATTTATTTTGAAGAAAACAAAATTTAAGCTTCAATAAATATCACCAAGCAGGCACAGAGAGTCTTTGCCAGACCTTTTTAACAACAACCAAATTATTGGCCACAGAAGTCACAAATATGTTAGTTGGGTATAGGAATAAAAAGAGATACTTGGAGAATAAAAACTATTTTATTTAGCAGGGTTTTACATGATTTATCAGTTAAAAATTATAAACAAACAACCTTTATTGTTACATCTGCTTTTTTCAAATTCCAGCACCTTGTGCTATAGATAAATGCTGTGCTAAGAATCAGAAGAAATAACATGAGACTTTTGTTTGAAACCTAGCTTATAAATTTACCACCTGTGTGACCTTGGAAGAATAATGGGATTCTCTAAATCTCAGTTTCCTTGTCCCTAAATGAGGAATATGAATGAAATTTATTATCTGTAAATTTCCATTCCAAATTTAAGTATCTCTATAGTACAAAAGTCCAGGCTTATACTTTAAATTTAGCAATAAGTTCCAATTTTATTTTATTTTAGTAGTTATTATAATTAAATTTTATAAGATATGATTGATTTTAGGGGAAAAACATTAATTATTAAATAATAGAGTTGAGAGACCTTATAGGTAGCTGAGAATTACTTAATATTTAAAGATTTACAATCAAATTCTCTATTCTGTGAACGTAAATGTTATTTACATTATTACATTTACAATATTAATAAAATAAAAAATTTCTTATAGTAGAGTTTTCCAAATTTTTGTGCATGTATTCATTTTTGTCTACAATCTATACTTATTTATATCTGTACATAGTGCCTCTTCACTATTATATTTATATTACTAATGCTTAATATAGTCTCTGGGAAATATTTGGTATATAATATTTGTTGATTGATTTGGGAGTCATTGATATAGACTAGAACATGGGACATGAAACAATTACAAAGATTACTAGAAAATTTCTAGTATAATTATCAGATAAGTACATTCACATATGTAGAGTATTTCAAGTGACAATGTCAGAGAGGATAGAATCTACCCAGGAAATTGTATCCAATCTGGTTGCATTGTCATAAGGGTGCTTTATCAAGTAAGCTGGAATCTAAAAAAATGGCATTAGAAAAAATCTGATTTATCACAGAGGGTAATAAATATGAATTAAATTCATTTTCAAACAAACTGGATATTTTTTATTATTTGTTGCAAATTTTATTTGAAATGATGTAGTCTAAATAAATTAATTCTTCTTTGAGTTTTATATTTTCTTCCAAAGATATAAAATGGTAGCATTATCAACATTTAGAGTTGTTGATAATAAAATTTCAAAACATATTTGTTTCTCATTAGCATGTTTAAAAGCCTGTTATGAAAAATCAAAACAAAATACTTAGATAGTGGGCTTTCCAAGTACCTGCTATGACCCTTTACTAAACCTGGTTCAAGAGAGAAGCTAGGTGAAACTGTATCTAGAGCATTAATACTGGAGTCAGGAGGACCTGAGTTCAACTCTATCCTCAGACACTTAATAGCTATGTGACCCTGAAAAATCTCACAAAAAAAGGGCAACACCTAATAGACAAGGTATCATCAATAAAAAAGTGTAAAGTGCAAAGTATAAAACACAAAATTATATATAACTTAACCAGAAGCTCCCACAAGTCCATTTGACCTTTTCTTCTATTGTCTGTGGGAGTTCAGGTTTATACCCTAAATTCAGAAATTTATCCCAGAAACAAAAGAACACTAGTAAACAACAAACACTTAACCCATTTAGTTCTTAAATGCTAATTAAGAGACTGGGTGGGGAGGAGGAAAACATTTGTTTATCTAAGAAAATGGAACACCTGCAGCTTTTAGCTAAAGATCAAATTGTTATTGAAAAATTTTTAAGTCACAATCAAGGTATAGGTGAAGGACACATTATTTTTGTGAGATCTTCACTCAGGTTATACTATTCAATCCTTCTTTATTAATCTTTGAAGATTTCTCACACATTCTTGATAGATTTCCTCAACCATCTTGCTCTCACTCTCCAATCCCTCTGGACTTCCTTTATCCTTTTTCTCTACTGACATTCATCCTTGTTCTTTTTAATATTCCAAGTGTAACTGGACCACGCCCTCCAAGTTGTTTGTTTAATCTTTATTATCCTGACAAGTGATATCTGTATTATCCTTGCAATGGATACACAGAGAAGATAAAATAGGGAACAGTATGACTCCACGGAAAGCTATCAGCAGGAACCAAAAAACTTGTTTCCACCAGCTTCCTCCAGACTAAGATCCAGACTAAGAGGTATTAAATGGTAAATGATTAAATCTTCAATGTAATCCCTAAAACAAGCTGGAAGAAGGCTCTGATAATAGAGATCAGATAGGTTTGTTGGTCCCACCCTCTAAAGATAATCCAGTTAGAAATCCAAATTTTGTCAAACTCCTGAGACCTTCTATGGGATTTCTTTCCCAGTCATATGCCTGAGGTTAAATTGTCCCTGTAAAACCTAGTTGTGGGCCATCCCATGGCTGCTACCTACCTATTAGTCAGCCCACCATTGGGCTCTGTCTTGTGGTATCTTTTCCCTTCCCCCAGGCCACATTATCTCCCTTAACTTCCCTAGGCTTCCCAATCCTACTTATCCTCCTTATACCTAAATAACTCTTTTAGGGTGGTAGTCCCTTTCAGAATTTAACCTGCCATCTAAGGGCATGCTCCAACCTCATACAGTACTACCTTCCTACTGGGAAATTTTGAGTTTCACTGAGAAACTTTCAAATAACTTTCAACTTTATTTCATATTTGCCATTTCCAGGGTCTATAGTATTCTTTCATTTTGTCTGTAACCTGTTGTCTCAAATAAATCTACCTTTTGCGAAAGGAAATGGCCATTGGGAATTCTTCACATAAGCAAACCCCAACTTTTGGTGCCTGCCATCATTTGGTGACAAACCCCACACCATAGATCACATCAGTGAAGACCAGATATGAAATGGGATATAGAGCAATTTGCCAAAGTTTTTGGTACTTTCTTTTGTTACCTGATCATTGCCAGCAATTTGCACACAGCAAAAATTTAATTTCCCACAAATCTATCTTCTTCAGTCAACAAGGAGCCTAATACCAATCCATGCTGGAGTACTGCTTCTCTAGTCTGAGTGGCCTGGTCAGCAAATAAATCCAGTGCCTTTGTTGTCTGGTTAGTAATTATTTCAACCAAAGCCTGAAATCTAATGAGTCTATTCAGCATACAAATAGAGGTTTTGTTTTATACCCTCAATTCCAATCTGGGATGATCTATCATCCCAATCATTTGTGTCTCCAGTAATTAGAGTAGGTAACTTCACAAGTAAAGATGCATATCAGGAAAGTCAGCAGCAACAGAAATTCAAAAAGAAATAGACAGCTATATTCATCTAAAAAGATAGAGGACTAGGTCAAATCCTCACTTATCTACTTATTTGAACATAATAACCACATATTTTCAGATAGGAAACTGGAAGATCTTACACACATAAACTGTTTATAGCTTCTAAACAACACTTACCTGATTATAGAAATTTGCTATGAGGAAAAAGCAGAGATATAATTATAATCAAAAACAGGCCCTTAGGGCCTCAACCTGACAGTATATATGACAAGATGAAGCAGACTTAGTTCAATTTGACATTAGGTAATTTTATGCACTAACAATTCCACTTTATAGCCAGACTCAAGAATAATCAAGTGGGTTCTTATTCAAAAGAACATTACTGTGAAACTGAGTTAGAAAAATCCCACCTTAAGCAGAGGTCAAGATAATTTTCCTGATTCTTGCCCCGATACAAATGTCCTCCTGTAATAATTCAGGGTCACTTTCCTCTTAATTGCTTGTGGCATATTCCTTTCAGATGGTGGATTATTGACTTGATGATTCATCAGATAATCATTCCTCCCAATATCAGCTACAACAAGTCCCCAGAGATTTTAGTTCAAGTAGCAAGTCTCATCAATCAAAACTTTAAGTGAATTTAGCTCTCAAGGTAACTATTAACTATAATTTTACATCGATAACAGTAAGAGATTCATTCTAGAAAATTCAAGCTTATCTTCATATCTAAGTAGATGAGTTTTAAATTCAGCATTACACAAATCATTTTACTTTAGGATGCTCAATAACCAATCTATATCAAAACAAGTTCAGATATTACTCATGTACAAAAGGGCAAAGGCATAGACCACTATTCCCAGAATCTCTCTAAGCAATGGGAACAGCTTTAAAATGACTCAATACAACCAATTAAAACTCACATAGAATATAGAATATCTTAATTTCACATTAAAGGATACTATCTAAATTAACGTTAGAATTTCTTCATCCTAAAAAATGTTGATTTTTTTCCTCCAATCGAGGAGCCTATATAAACATTTCTAGAAATATAAGTAACAGGTACAACACCAATATTGTTAAAAATTCCTCTAAGCACAATTAATCTCTCCTCCCACCAAAATATTCCTAATTGCAAAGTCAACTTTAAAGTTTATAAATAGTCCTTAAGTGTTCATTCTTGAGGTTCCTCTACAAATCCTTTTATCCTGATGTTCTCAAACTCCAGACTGCAGTGTCAGTTATCTGCAATGACTGAAGATGCCCTTCCCATTCTGCTTCTCCAGGATTTAATAAACATCCACTGTCCTGGAACTGCAAACTCCAAAAGTGTTGTCTGAGCCTGAGCCAACAATCCTTGCTTCCTAAGGGCTAAAAGGGATGAGAATACTGCCAGTATATAATTCCTTTAAAACTTTATCCTTTGATTCTAAAGAAGGTCTTTCCTTTCTCTTCCTAAATAAAATAAATCAGTCTCATATTGGGAAATTCCCAGATCAATTCTGGACACAGTTCAAATTCTTTAACAAACTGATAGACAAAAATTTGGTCTAAGGCAATTTAGTCTCTAAATCAATTTAGTAATCCGTTTCTTAAGAATTTGATTCATTCTTTCTATTTTCCCTGATGTGGGCAGATGCTCAGATTGCTATGCCACAGTTCTCTTTAACTGTCCTGACTCAGTTTTCCTGCACTAGTTTCCCTTGTCTCAGTTTCTTTAACTGTTCTGTGTCAATCCCTTAAGCTGTAAATCTCCCTCTGGTCCATTAAGACTAAGGACCAGTTAACTCTAAGGTTATATAAATTGTTAGCCCAAGCAAGATAAACAAGAGAATAGACCTCCTGACTCTTTTCTGTCCTCAAGCATTTACAATATCCCTCTAAAATATTCCAAGATATCTCTGTATTCAGATATCCTGTTTCTGGGTTTTTTTAAGGACTTATGGCCTCCCCCATCCTGAAAGCTTCTTACCCTTTCCTTTGTTCAGAGAAAAGATATTTAAGAAGTTGGGGTTCCTCCATTCATTGCTGGAGGATGGTGGCTGGCAGGTGGATGCTGGATTCCTCCAGCCCTAGGACCAACATGGATTCCTTGGTCCCGGTATATCTTTATCTCTGTCTGACTGGATAATTTGAGACGAGAGTCCTGTCCAGTCAATCTTAATAAATTAATTTATTAATTTTATTAATAAATCTCCCATTAATAAAATATTGAAAACTCTAATCTCTCTCCTGCCTCAGTTTCTCCGGCATTATATTTTGGAGGTCCAACCAAGATAATAGAAACTGAGAACTGGATTAGAGATTAGAGACCTCTCAGTCTCCCCCTAGGCCTGAGGGGGCTCAGGACCTGGGTCTGTTCCTTGGGAAAAGACCATCACCCTGACTAACCCCAGAGCCTCCAGGGAAAAGGAAGCGGTTCTTCAGCCTCAGTCTGGCCTACAGTGAACAACGAAATCGATTCCACATTTGGGAGAGTAAGTCTGTCTGGGTAACTTTTGGGGTACCATCTGGTTCTGGTTCTGGTTCTGGTTATTCTGGTTCTGGTCTGGTCTGTTGCTAGCAACCTGTAGTCTCAGAATAAATACTGACGGGTTTAAAAATTCTGAGACGGATATTTTCTGGGATGCTGGAAAATATCCTCTGGGTATGTGTTATATGTTTGTTTAATGTTGTAACTGTGTAGTCTGTGTGATGTGTGTTCTATGTTCTGTGTGATTTGTCTGTCTGTTATGTTGTTGGTTGGAAAAAAATTTTAAGAGCAACGTTGCAACTGTGCTTAGTAAAATGGAGCTCCACGTGTGTCTGTGTGTGTCTGTGTTAAAAGTTAGCAAGCTTGTAAGAGATAAGAATTCAGCTTCTGTGTTGCAGGCTTAGAAAAATCTTTCTCTCTCCTTCTGTCTCTGGCTGACTGCAGCAGCCTGTGAGAAAAAGGGAGAAAAGGGAGAGAAAGGAAGAAGTAAAAAAAGGAAATGAATAAAAAAATAGACGAAAGAGATTTGAAAGTTTGGAAAGTTAAAAATATATATATATAGAAGAGCAGGTGCTAACATTTAAAGGAAAGAAGTTTGAATGGAATATTTAGGCATTCTTTGTGAAGGCAGAGAAAAGCACTAAACGGGCTTGGAAGTTCACAGAAGCCCCTTTGGATTCTGGAATGGGAAAAGGGAATTCAAGGTGAAACAAACTTCTCTCCAGGGGTGGACGTCCTGGAAAAAAGCCCCTAATCTGTTTTTGCTGATTTAAAAGCTTTGTTAAGTTTTAAGAACAATGATTAAGGAAAATTTGCTTGTGATTTTAAACTTTTTAAAGGAAAAGCCTACTAGAGTAAAGAGCAATAAAATGCAAGCTTAGCCTGGCCTGGGCAATAAAAAGCTCTGGAGATAAGATGCTAATAGCTGTTAGAAGAAATGTGGTGGAAAAGAAAAGAAAAAAGAAAACTTTTAAAAACAGCTGTATTAATTTGGTTCAGAGTTTGTTACCTTCTGAAATAGATTGAGTTATTTGTTAACATAAGTTATACTTTAAATCCAGCTCTGCTGGACATGTGTGGGTTTTGTGGAGGTTTGGGCTATTCACTATAGTGTGAATCTTACAGGTTTTTGAAGGAAAAAGGAAAGAGGAATGCAGGTGATTTAGGAAAGACTGATTTGTAGAGAAAATTAGAAGTTTGCATGGTTTTAGGAAGGTGAAAGAAAGACTTTTGGGAGTAAGTGAAGAGGTGGAGGAGGGAGCCACCCATCCCCACTGTCTTCTGCTACTTTACCAAAGGAGCATCTGGTAGAAAAGTTCTTTAAGGAGATTGTTCAAGTATTTAGCCAGGGAGAAAGTTGGAAATGGGTGGATTTGGGAAGAAACCTGATGTTGGGAAACTGATGAGCTAAATCTTGAAAAGGATTCCCATGTAGGAAATTGAGTGGGGAACCTGAGGGAAGTTTTTTTCCTAGGGGGCAGGAGTGGGGGAAGGGTGGCTATGTGGAATCCTCTCCTCTCCTCTCCTCTCTAAGTATGTTCCTGCTGTTTTTTTCTTATCTGATTACGGCCTGTGCAGCAAACTGTGATTTTTAAGAGCATGCTTACTTTTAGGTTAATTGATTGAATATTTGGTTTTTTGATACATAAATGTTTTCTTGGTTGAGGAATGTGATCATGAATGTGATCCATACTTTAGTAGGAATATGTCTAAAAGTTTAATTGCTATGTTAAAAACCTTTTTGAATTCTTTTACGTGGAATTGGGTCTTTTGTATAAGTTTAAATTGATTGTATTGGGTCATCCTGAGGTTATTTAAAGGGCCTCTGAAAATAAGTTTTTTCTTTGTCCTTTTGAAAAATGTTTCTGTTATGGACAATATGTGATTTGGGATGTTTTTCTATGTATTGGGTATTTTAAAAGCAAAATTATTTGTATGTATAATGTTCACTCATGTAACATCTACTTAGATATGATAATTGTTCTAAGTTGTGAACTTACTGAGACAAAACTTCTTTCTGTTATTACTATAAGGTTAGGGTAAATCTTTGTGTAGGAGTTATCAGAAATTTGATTAATGGAATTTGTTATTGGGGGTAAAATTTTTTGGGCTTAGAGTTAATTAGTTAATGCTATTTGGGAGTTTTAAAGCTCCACCCTCTGACAGTTACTGGGACAATTGATAAACAGTTAAAACTCAACTGCTTATGTTATGTTATAGTTATGTTCTTGCATTTTTCCTTCTGTAAATGATCTCTCTGATCAGGGCAATGGTCAAAAGAAACTGTTACTGCAATTCAATTATGTCATGCCTTGCTATTTTCAGTCTAGCTATATGTAGTCATTGTATCCTAAATGCTTGGGCAACTGAGTATTTAGCCTGGTCATCTGTCTGTTACTGGATATTTGTGTTTTGTTTCTTTAAGGTTTCTACATAATAAGAGGACAATTAACAAGGGTCTGTGAGACATCACTGATGTTACAACTTGGGACTGCACCTGTTTGGCCTGTAAAGCAAACTCATCTCTTCACATAGAAAACAATTTATTTTGGCCTCCTTATATTTTGCAGCAGTCTGGTGAACTGAGTCTTTCTACCTGAGACTGATCTAATCTTTATTTGTTAGATTTGTGTTTTTGTTCTAGATTTTGGTCAAATTACAGATATTGGTTTGCTTCTGGAACCTGGATCAGCTTTGATCAGCTTTGATTGTCAGCATGACACACATCCACTCTGCAAGGAATGAAGCCTCCTATCACTTCACAGCCTGAAGCAGCAGTTTTTTTGGGATGAGAGCCATGGACTGGACCCTGCATCGAGTGTACTTTGGACTGATATAAGGGACTTTGGGAATGGTTGATAACTGACTGTTAAACCTTGTCTGGATCATCTATTACTGTGGGATTTGTTAAAAATTATTATTGCTGTTATGTTTGAGGGATTTTTAGGAAATGCTACTGTACTAGTCTGTTACGTATAGGAATTTTGATTCGCTCTTGGGAATTATATGGGGAATGGTCATTTGATAATTCCTTTCCGTGAGAAAAAAAAAGGGGGGAGGAAGAGATAGAACATTGGGGAAACTGGTTTTTTTTTTTCAAAATACCTGAAAAAATGGGAACCCCTAGCTCCTATTCACTTTGCCTTAGGCATTTCTGCCCCTCCCCCCTCCACCCACTCATTTCACTAGTTCAGATTGAATTTGGATGCTTTAGCTTTAGAATTCCTTATTTTGTTTAAATTGCCCTGGCAGACTCAGTTTTGGGGATTATTTTTTTAGAAAAGTTTTAGAAATCAGACACCTGTCCAGGGACTGGCAGTCTCTCTGATCTGTTTTTCTTCAGTCCTGTAACCCCAGTTCACTAAGTATTTCAGCATTTCAAAGGACCTTGAAGTTTGGCATGAGGCACCTAAAAAGTTTGGAGTTTGCCTGCCTTGATGGTCTAACTGTGTATAATTTGCTCAGAAATCTGTATTCTAGTAGCAGCAGCTCTGGGTGGGGACAGGTGAAGCTACTCCACGCCTTACTCTTCTCCGCTGGAGTGGGTTGCCCCTTTGAGTGAGCCCTTGAGCCCTGCTGAGTTAAGTGCACAAATGACCACAGACCTAACTGTCCATCTCAAACTGGATTCTCTGGCTGAGGTGGTGCTCCAGAACTGTAGAGGATCTGACATGCTTGCAACAAGGGAGCCTTTGTATAGCTGTTAACTCTGGGGTTATCAGGGAGAGATTTGCTTTTGCCATATGAGTCCTTACATTTTTCTAGTTTTATTCTTGCTCGTTTGCTTTGCATAAGATGGGTCAAAGACCTCCTGGGTATGTAGAGGAAGGTGCTAAGATTCAAAGGTTTGAATATTTAGGAGAGAGAGAGTGGAATGTTATGCCACAGTTCTCTTTAACTGTCCTGACTCAGTTTCCCTGCACTAGTTTCCCTTGTCTCAGTTTCTTTAACTGTTCTGTGTCAATCCCCTAAGCTGTAAATCTCCCTCTCGTCCATTAAGACTAAGGACCAATTACTCTAAGGTTATAAATTGTTAGCCCAAGCAAGATAAACAAGAGAGTAGACCTCCTGACTCTTTTCTGTCCTCAAGAATTTACAATATCCCTCTAAAATATTCCAAGATATCTCTGTATTCAGACATCCTGTCTCTGGGTTTTTTTTAAGGATTTATGGCCTCCCCACCCTGATAGCTTCTTACCCTTTCCTTTGTTCAGAGAAAAGATATTTAAGAAGTTGGGGTTCCTCCATTCATTGCTGGAGGATGGTGGCTGGCGGGTGGATGCTGGACTCCTCCAGCCCTGGGACCAACATGGATTCCTTGGCCCCAGTATATCTTTATCTCTGTCTGACTGGATAATTTGAGACGAGAGTCCTGTCAGTCAATCTTACTCTCCCATTAATAAAATATTAAAAACTCTCTAATCTCTCTCCTGCCTCAATTTCTCCGGCATTACAAGATGTATGTAATTGTCACTCAATTTGCAATCTCTCCCCATGTTTTCTTATAAAACCTTAAATGTAAAATAGGTTCCTTTATCAGAATCAATAGTCTCAACCCATCTATACTTAGGTACAATTTGTTCCACTATTATTCTGCTAACCCCTCTTAGAGCAGCTGAGCTCAGGTGAAAGTTTCCACTCATCCTATAAAATGGTCCACTATATCTCAGTTTAGCAACTGAAATCATTTCATTAATGTGAACATTTTGAAGCCAGGTTTCCTCTCTCTGGAAGGACATCACCTCAATTTATCATTAGACATATTATGTACTTTTCAGATACAGTTTGTTTTGAAATCACACACATCCGTATAATCCAAATTTTGTTACTTTTGTTTCTTGTTAAAGGGAGAAAGCAAGACAAACCTTAAGATTCAGAATATACATAATAAATTTGACCAAATTTCACAGAATTTATACCACATGTCCAGCAGGGTTGACAAAATGTTAAAGCACAGCTTATATATATATTTTTAAACTTAAAATCAAATCAAATACAGATTTAAACTTCTAGTAGCAAAACTTTAATATGAATACACACGTTTCTAAAATCTTCAAACAGAAAAAAAAATTCAAATTTTAGCATGCATTACTTAATAGTAATTATCTCATACAATTTCAGAACAAGAATTCCAATTTTTTGAATTAAACACAAAAAGCCCCAAAATTTAATGTGGCAGAAACCTACCCTTTCAAGATCTTTTACAGGGTTTTAAGAAGTTCAGGAACTTTACGACCCAGAGGAGAGGATTGAAGAAATTTGGACCTACGTGTCCAATTGTAGGTCTGTGGTCCATTGACTAGCCCACCTTCTGTGCCAGAAATGCCAGAGGGCCATGTTAAAGATGTTGGGGCATCATCAAATCCCAGAAGAATTCAGGCCAAAGATACTAGCCTAGTTAGGAAAGATCCCACAAACCTGTCCAAAGCAGAGAATAATGGAAAATCCCAGAAAGGGCATTCTTTTTTTTCCTTTTGAAGATTTCTACAAACTTCAGGTTCAGGCCCTCAAGGAGGAATGCTGCTTTTATTCAGATAAACTTGGCCTTGTTGAAAACAGTCTACCAAAAGTTAGGGACAGTCTGGAAAAAAGAAAACAGGAAAGAGAAAAAAAAAATGAATCCTGGCATAAGAACTGGTTCTCCACTTCCCCCTTGCTATCCACTCTTCTCCCTAGTATTCTCGGCCCTCTTGTGGGACTCCTTCTCCTTTCTTTTGGCCCTTGGGCCTTTAATAAACTAACCACTTTCGTTAAATATCAAGTAGATTCTGCGATCACAAAAAGACACATCTTTTATCATCAGTTACGAGACCAAGACACCTTGGAACCTAAAGAGAAGATCGAACCACTCAAATTCACTGAACAGCTCCTGAAACAGACAGGGTGTCAACGATTGAGAAAATTGTTGTTCTCATGTTTAATCTTGAATGTCATGGAATCTGTATAACTGTAGTCTGTCATATATGTTCCATGTTCTGTGTGGTTTGTCTGTTATGTTGTTGTTTGGAAAACAACGTTGCAACTGTACATAGTAAATTGGAGCTCCATGTTTGTTTGTGTGTGTTTGTGTTAAAAGTTAAAATAGCTTGTAAGAGATAAGGATTCAGCCTCTGTGTTGCAGACTTAGAAAATATCAAGAAGCTTGAAAAATCTTTCTCTCTCTCTCTCTCTCTGTCTCTGGCTGACTGCAGCAGCCTGTGAGAAAAAGGGAGAGAAAAGAAAAAAAAAAAAATATATATATATATATATATATATATAGATTGAAAGGGATTTGAAAGTTTGGAAAGTTAATATACAGCAGTATGCTAACATTTAAAGGAAAGACGTTTGAATAGAATATCTAGGCATTCTCTGTGAAGGCAGAGTAAAACACTAAATGGGCTTCCTTGGAAATTCATCGAAGCCGCTTTGGATTTTGGAATGGGAAAAAGGAATTCAAGGTGAAACATTTCTCTCTGAGGGTGGGGAGTTTTTCCAGGACTAATCTGCCCCTAATCTGTTTTTGCTGATTTAAAAGCTTTGTTAAGTTTTAAGAACAATGATTAAGGATAATTTGCATGTCTTTAAGGAAAAGCCTGCTAGAGTAAAGAACTATAAAATTCAAGCTTAGCCTGACCTAGGCAATAAATAGCTCTAGAGATAAGATGATAATCGCTGCTAGAAGAAATGTGGTAAAACTTTTAAAAACAGCTGTATTACTTTGATTCAGGTTGTTACCCTCTGAAGTTTGTTAACACGAGTTAATACTTTAAATCCAGCTCTGCTGGACATGTGTGGATTTTTGGAGGTTTATTATTCACTATAGGGTTGAATCTTACAGGTTTTTGATGGGAAAAGGAAAGAGGAATGCAGGTGAGTTAGGAAGGACTGATTTGCTAGGGAAATTAAAGGTTCGATTGGTATCAGAAGGGTGAAAGAAAGACTTTTGGGAGTAGGTGAAGAAGTGGGGGAAGGAGTCACCCACCCCCACTGCCTTCTGCTACTTTACCAAAGGAGTATCTGGGAAGGAAAGTTCTTTAAGGAGATTGTATAAGTATGTAGTCAGAAGGAAAGAGAAAGTTGGAAATGGGTGGATTTGGGAAGAAACCTGATATTGGGAAACTGATGGGCTAAATCTTGAAAAGGATCCCCATGTAGAAAATTGAGTGGGGAACCTGAGGGAATTTTTTTCTAGGGGGTCAGGAGTGGGGGAAGGGTGGCCACGTGGAATCCTCTCCTCCCCTCTCCTCTCTAAGTATGTTCCTGCCGCTTTTTTTTCTTATCTGATTGCGGCAGTGCAGCAAAGTGTGATTTTTAAGGACATGCCTTTGTTTCTTCATAAAAGTTTTTTGGTTAAGAGATATGGTCGTAAATGTGATCCATACTTTGGTACGAATATTTCTAAGAGTTTAATTGCTATGTTAAAAAAACCTTCTTGAATTCTTTCATGTGGAATTGGGTTTTTTGTATAAGTTTAAATTGATTGTATTGGGTCATTCTGAGGTTATTTAAAGGGCCTCTGAACATAATAGTTTTTTCTCTTTGTCCTTTTGAAAATGTTTGTTATGGACAATATGCAATTTGGGATATTTTTCTATGTATTGGGTATTTTAAAAGCAAAATGATTTGTATGTATATAATGTTCACTCATGTAACATCTACCTAGATATGATCATATTGTTAACTTACTGAGACAAAATTGCTTTCTGTTATGACTTATAAGGATATGATAAATAATTTATCCGAAATTTGATAAATGACATCTGTTGGAGTTTTTGGGCTTAGAGTTAATTAGCTAATGCTATTTGGGAGTTTTAAAGCTCCACCCTGTGACAGTTAATGGGACAATTGATTGATAAGCTGTTAAAACTCAATTGCTTATGTTATGTTATAGTTATGTTCTTGAATTTTTCCTTCTGTAACTGATCTCTCTGATCAGAGCAATGGTCAATAGAATTGTTAATGCAATTCAATTATGTCATGCCTTGCTATTTTCAGTCTGGTTATATGTAATCATTGTATCCTAAATGCTTGGGCAACTATTTCGCCTAGTCAACTGTCTGTTACTGGATATTTGTGTTTTGTTCCTTTAAGGTTTCTACAGGATAAGTGGACAATTAACAAGGGTCTGTAAGACTGCAGCTGTTTGCTTGGCCTGTAAAGCAAACTCATCTCTTCACATAGGAAACTGCTCGTCAATCCATTTTGGCCTCCTCATGTTTTGCAACAGTTTGGTGAACTGAGTCTATCAAAGACTGATCCAATCTTTATGTGCTAGATTTGTGTTTTTGTTTTAGATTTTGGTCAAATTACAGATATTGACTTGCTTCTGGAACCTGGATCAGCTTTGATCAGCTTTGATTGCCAGCATGACACACCCACTCTGCAAGGAATGAGAGCCTCCTATCACTTCACAGCCTGAAGCAGCAGTTTTAAAATGAGACCATGGACTTGATCCTGCATCGAGTGTACTTTGGACTGATATGAGGGACTTTGGGAATGGTTGATGACTGACTGTTAAACCTTACCTGGATCATCTATTACTGTGTGTTTAAGACTTGGGATGGGATTTGTTAAAACTGTAATTGCTGTTATGTTTGAGGGCTTTTTAGGAAATGCTACTGTATTAGTCTGTTATGTATAGGGATTTTGATTTGCTCTTGGGATTTATACGGGGAATGGTCATTTGAAAAGGGGAGGTAGAGATAGAACATTGGGGAAACTGGTATATTTTTTCAATATACCTGAAAGAATGGGAACTCTTAGCTCCTATTCACTTTGCCTTAAGCACTCTTGCCCCACCTCCTCCTCATATCCATACAAGGTCTGGTCTCAGGTATTGCCCCCCCCTGCATTCAGTAAATAAGCTGTGGGTGAGCCAATGACGGGATTATTGTGGCCCCATATTTCAGGATCATCATACCCTCTGGCTGCAGGAACACCCAATGACGGGATTATTGTGGGCCCGTTTTCCAGAAGCACACCCTGGAAGTTTGATGCTGGGGTGCTGGGACGGATGCCGCCCACATAGCCTAAGACAGGGGTCCTGCCCTTCTCTGGCCTTTTAAGGTCGGATTACTTGGGTACTGAATATGGATGCCGGCCACATAGCCTAAGACAGGCCTCCCACCTATTTAATAATAAGGAAAGGGGGATATGCCAGAGACCATGCTCTTCAAGACCATGTCCTTGAACACTGCCAGAGGCCATGTCCTTGGACGCAGGAGACAAAGAGCTAAGAAGAGCAGCAAACACCCTAAATTCCTGAGATTAGATAATGTGTGTCCCAAGAAATCGGTCATCTCCGCCCAAGATCTAGATAACAGTATACTCTAGGATTTCCGCCACACCTATGGTCCGACATTCTTCTCATTGTAACCCCCCACTCAATTTCCTATTTAATTAAACTCTCTTCATTCATTAAACAGAGACATTCACCATCTTAAAGCTTGAGTTGCCTCTCTGTCTCTCCGATTCCATTCCAAAGCACGTGGTGCTTTACAGACTGATTGTCTTACAGAGCCTTTGCTCCCCCTCGGCCCTGGTTCCCTTCGATGACCCACTGTTGATGTCCTGCCGGACAGGACAAAAAACTCTCTAATCTCTCTCCTGCCTCAATTTCTCCGGCATTACAAGATGTATGTAATTGTCACTCAATTTGCAATCTCTCCCCATGTTTTCTTATAAAACCTTAAATGTAAAATATGTTCCTTTATCAGAATCAATAGTCTCAACCCATCTATACTTAGGTACAATTTGTTCCACTATTATTCTGCTAACCCCTCTTAGAGCAGCTGAGCTCAGGTGAAAGTTTCCACTCATCCTATAAAATGGTCCACTATATCTCAGTTTAGCAACTGAAATCATTTCATTAATGTGAACATTTTGAAGCCAGGTTTCCTCTCTCTGGAAGGACATCACCTCAATTTATCATTAGACATATTATGTACTTTTCAGATACAGTTTGTTTTGAAATCACACACATCTGTATAATCCAAATTTTGTTACTTTTGTTTCTTGTTAAAGGGAGAAAGCAAGACAAACCTTAAGATTCAGAATATACATAATAAATTTGACCAAATTTCACAGAATTTATACCACATGTCCAGCAGGGTTGACAAAATGTTAAAGCACAGCTTATATATATATATATTTTTAAACTTAAAATCAAATCAAATACAGATTTAAACTTCTAGTAGCAAAACTTTAATATGAATACACACGTTTCTAAAATCTTCAAACAGAAAAAAAAATTCAAATTTTAGCATGCATTACTTAATAGTAATTATCTCATACAATTTCAGAACAAGAATTCCAATTTTTTGAATTAAACACAAAAAGCCCCAAAATTTAATGTGGCAGAAACCTACCCTTTCAAGTTCTTTTACAGGGTTTTAAGAAGTTAAGGAACTTTATGACCCAGAGGAGAGGATTGAAGAAATTTGGACCTACGTGTCCAATTGTAGGTCTGTGGTCCATTGACTAGCCCACCTTCTGTGTCAGAAATGCCAGAGGGCCATGTTAAAGATGTTGGGGCATCATCACAAATCCCAGAAGAATTCAGGCCAAAGATACCAGCCTAGTTAGGAAAGATCCCACAAACCTGTCCAAAGCAGAGAATAATGGAAAATCCCAGAAAGGGCATTCTTTTTTTTCCTTTTGCAGATTTCTACAAACCTCAGGTTCAGGCCCTCAAGGCTTTTAGTCATGTAAATTAGATCTACTTAAAAATGCAATAGACTAACTCAAGTTGGCTGACTGAGAGAGAGTGCCAAGTAAGTTAAAACTTAGTCTCAAAACACCCAGAATGTGCTAAAATGTTTTAGCAGTTTTATAACTCACTATTTCAGCAGACCCAAATTGGCCAGTTCTACGTTTACAGAAAAATGTCAGTTTTTTGTTTGTTTGTTTGTTTGTTTTTTGTTTTTTTATGTGGCAGTTAAAAACTTTCCTATCTCAGAACCAGTCCTTCCTCTCCAGCTAAAAGTTATTTGCGTAAGTCCAATAATGTGCAAAACAAGTGCTTTTTAAATCTCAAATAGCAGATCTTTTCCTTTGTAACTTAGCTGAGAGAAACACAGAAGACAAAACACAAGTGTTCTCTCTCTCTCTCTCTCTTCCTCTCTCTCTCTCTCTCTCTCTCTCTCTCTCTCTCTCTCTCTCTCTCTCTCTTTCTCTGTCTCTCTCTCTTTCTCTCTCTTTCTCTCTCTTTCTCTCTCTCTCTTCAATCCAGCTCCCATTCTCAGCTCCACCTTAGTATAAAAACAAGAAGGGGAGTTCTGAAGCAGAAGCCTTAAGAGATGGCTAGGTGGATATTAAAGGCTCCCTTGAATTTTACATCTAGACCTCAGGGGATCCACAGTTCCTCTGAGTATGGCACTTGCCAAACAAAAATATTTAATCCCCATATCTTTTGATATTTCAGCCCAATTCTATCTGAGAGGCCATCTTCCAAGAACACTAGATAGGTTTTTAGAGAGAGCCACCTTAGAATGTTCTATTCCCAACGTTCACAGTATCTTGTCCTTTTTGATAGAGGACTAACTGATCTTACCAAAGGAAAATGGAAGAACTCTAACCACTTTCAGTTTCCCAATATCAATGGGAAATACAAGCCTTTTATAGACTCCATTTGCTTAAATTTTCCCAATGCCAGTCCTAGTCACTAGGAGGCTCACCAGTTCTTGTCAAAGAGAAAATCCTCTTTCAGACTCTAATTTCTTAGTCTCTTCCCACTCCTCTCACCAGTTTCTTTTTCTCTCCAGATTGTGCACAATTTACCTGATTTCAAACTTTTCTCAGCTGGCTTATTTCCCCCGAGCTGAATTAATCTTCTATCTTTTCTAGCCCACTTCTGTTTTTGCTTTCTCTGAATGTCTCTCTTTAGGATTTACCTGATCAGAGTAGAAGTTTCTGAGCTGAGTCCAAGAACCACCGGATAATTCTTTGGAAGGCATCTGCTGAAGGATTCAGTACCAGAGACCCTCAGGAACAGGAAATATCCCAGACAAGCCTCCAAAGCTATATAGTACAGCTATGACATCAACCCAAATTAAAATGAGAGACTTTCAAAGTAGTTTTAAAAGCAAAAAAGGCTTTATTATGATCTAGTGAAAAAGAATAACTTCTAAGTGACAAAGTGTTATCAGTAAAGGAATGCAAATTTTAAACTGCAAAACACAAGATTATATAGACTCTACTATGAGAGGAGCTAGCAGTCAATATCATGCAAGTCCCTATCTTCAGCTTATCCCATTAGAAACTTTGGGGAATTTCCCAACTGGGTGGAATCTGGAACTTTTTCTCTATTGGTTGAGCTAAGCTATCTAACTTACAAAGGGAATATTCCTACATTTTGGTTGACATATTACTCTCCTATGTATATTTTCTCTCACTTCTGATTTGTTAATACCTTGGAAAAATAGACTTATTTACTATTTTCTATATGTGTTCATTCTAGAATAGGTATTTGCAGGGAAGAAAGCCCATCCTTGGATGTAAAACTTAATGTCCTCCTTTTATTATTAAAGCTTTGCAATCATACTCTTATCTTAAAAATAAACACTATATCCCTTAGATTTACAATATTTAAGGGAACAAAAATAATTCTATCACTCTAAGTTTGGCTAAGCTTCTAGCTCCAAATTCCTGTTTTCCTGTTAAGAAATAAAGGTTCTCTTGGATAAGAGTTAGGAACAGAAGAGTCTAGAGATATATATTCTTCTGTTTCTCAAATCATACAAGACACTCTCATACTACATGGAAGACACAGCGTTAAAACAGTTATGTTATTGAAACTTTAGAATTCATTAATATTCCATAACAATCTTCCTTTTCTTTCTCTTCCTCTTTCCCCTCCTCCTCCTTCTCAAGACTCAATAGTCTTGGCAAATTATTTAAATATGAGATGTCCTTGGGAATAAAAATTAAAGAGTTGTTCATCATTATTTACTGCATAGATATTTTTGAGTAGAGTAGAGACAAAATTTGTTGCTGATAATTTTATTTGGAATTAGAGAACAATAAATATATTTACCTTTTATATTTCATATTCTTGGCTCAAATATCAGAAATTTAATTATAAAGGATAATTTGGCAATTATTTAAATATATAGAATCTAATGCATTACATTAATATGACCACTTCTCTTCTTAAATATAATCAAATTCATTGTGCTGTTTGGATAAAATACTCCTTTACCAGGACATTGCCACCCCTCAACATTGCCACATATAAACAACAGAGCCTGAAATAACTATTATTGGAATTAGATTTTTGTATTAAATAAATTGTGTCTCAAATGTCCTATGAAAATTGATTTTTGTATCTAGAAGGGATAATGCTAACTTGTTAATTTGCCTCCATAAGGCTCCAGTTTCTTTATCCACAAAATGTGAATAATAATGATATCAACTGCTACATATATATAGTGGTTTAGGGAGAAAATGAGATGTTTACGAATTGCTTTATAAAAACTTAAATTGCTAAATAAATGTGAGCTATTGCTCTGCTGTTGTCCCAGTGCTCCTCAAGTTGTTGAAAATCATGGAGCTCTGGATGGGAAATATTTATAAGAATTCATAAGCATGTATGGGTAGATCTGGAGCAAAACCATTTTGTGATAGGAAAGGGTAACTTGTGCGAATATGCAGTGTGACCATTTAGTTTCTTGTGAAGTACGAACAAATGGAAGGGCAAGTAACTAAGGACCATAGGTATGAAGGTATAACTAGATGGCTCAGTGGATACAGTCCTAGGTCTTGAGTCAAGAACTCATTTTTCAGTTATATTCAACAACCCATTTAGGATTTCATCACAGATAGTGCAGTAATGTACTATTTCTTTCTCTAGCTTATTCTCCAAAAGACAAATTTGAGGTCCATAGGGAAAAACAAGTTCTCCAGTCATACAGCTAGTAAATCTCTGAAGACAGATTTGAAATCAGTTACACCTCACTCCAAATCCAGCTATCCATTTACTGAGATACCTAGCTATCAGTTCAAATCCTACTACCTATATTTATTGCTATGTAACCATGAGTACATGACTATTTGCTTGTAGATAGTAAACAAGTGGTTAATGATCTGGAAATTATGTTTTTTTCAATTAGCTTAATGGCTGCTGTCAGTTACTCATTTGCTTTAAGTAAAGTGAAAAAGAAATAAAACCCACCAAATTAAAAAGACAACATTAACAGAAATCTGCAGTTATTGCATGTAAAGACATTCAAAAGAACCACTGATAGTGAAAAATAATAATTGGATATATGAAAATACTCAAAAACTGATTTTCCTTTTCTATTAGAAGTTTAACTGATAAAAAGGAGTTATTATAAAAAGTTAATCTACCAAGACAGTATGTACTTGACAAATGTATTTTCATGACTAAAAGGCCATCTCTCTTAACCTTTGCTTCATAGAATCCTAGCCTTCTTTAAGGCTGAAATCACTATTAAAGACCTAACAAATACTTTCTAAAAACATGAACAATTATGGGAAAGAAAATGATAACATGAGATACTATATGAAATATAATATGAAAGTAATAAAATAAGAAAATATACTGGAATTTTTATGATGTCATTAAACCAAGATTAAGAGAAATGTTATATTTATAATATTTATTAATAAATAAAGAGATTAGTGATCAAATATACATTTGATGGTTTGAAGGAGGAATACAAAATTGTTTTGATTTATATAATCTTTGACTATTAACACAGTGGAACAATTTTTAAAGTAATTTTTTTAAAATACTATATTTGTAATGTGTGGAATAAAAAAAGCATTTTCATAACATAGATCAATAAAATAGAAGATACATGAAACCACAAATCTACTAGTTATAATTTTTATTCCTTTCAAATTTACAATAAAATTATCATGTTTATTTTTTCCATTTTTTCCCTTCTTCTTTGGCCCCATCAGAGATAGTTATCATTAAAGACAAATATTTATAAGAACAGCCAGGTCATGCAGTAGATAGAGGACTGACCCTAGGAATCAGGAGAACCCTGCATTCAAATCCAACCTTAGCCACTTGATACTTAACTAGCTGTGTGATCTTGAACGAATCATTTAACCCTGATTGCCTTGCCAAGAAAAAAAAAAGAAAAGAAACAAATAGTGAATATTTAATAATGTATTAAAGTCTTCTATAGATTAGTTCTTTTCCTAGCTTCAGGTAACTTCTTTCTTCATATGTTCTTTATATAGTTAATTTGGGTGTTTATAATAATCAAAATAAGTTATTCACACTAAATCATTCTTTAAAAAATATTGCTATTACTGTATATAATGTTCTCTTGGTTTTTGCTCATTTCACCCTTCATTATTTTATGCAAGTGTTCTCATGCTTTTCTAAAATCATTGAGCTCATCATTTATTATTTCATAGTAGTATGTCATTCAATCATGCAGCACAATTTGTTCAGTCTACCCAGTTCATGGACATCCCTGCAATTTTCAATTCTTTGCCATCACAAAGAAAGCTTGCTATAAACATTTGAAAATATACAACTTTTCCTTCCCCCCTCTAAAAATCTTAGAAATATACCTAGTAGTGATATTTCTGGATCAAAGGGGATAGATAATTTACTGACACTTTAGGTATAATTACAGATTTTTCTCCAAAATGATTGGATCAGTTCACAATTCTTCTAATACTGAATTAGTGTTTCAATTTTTCCACAATCCTTCCAACTTTTATTATTTTCCCCTTCAATCATTTTAGCCAGTATGGCTGGTCTAAAATGATATCTGAAGGTTCTTTTAATTTACATTTATCTGATCAATAATGATTTAAAACATTTTTATGAGTATAAATTGTTTTTATTTTTTCATTTAAAAAACTATCTGTTCATATCCTTTGAATATTTATTAATTGGGGAATGGATTTTGTTTTTATAGATTTCACAAAGTTCCTTTTATTTGCAACTATAGGTTTTAATATTTCCTAAACTCTCATGATATTTTTAATATTTCTGTTGTGTTTGTTTTGACCTCTACTTGCTTTCATTTGAAATTATCTTGATTTATAATTTTTCTCTTCCTTCCTTTTTTTGAATTCTTTTTTTCTTATTTCAAAATTACTTGACATTGTGTTTGTTGAACAAACAAACAAAACAAAACAAACAAGCAAAACACCCTTGGTATTATTAATGAAAAAAAATGGTTCACTTATTTTTGATTCTTCTTCTGCTTATCATTATTCTAAACCTTAATTTAGAAAGAAAAAAGAAATCTGAACAGTTTAATGATTATAAGCAAATATATTTCATTCCCTTTCTTTTTGTTTTATTAATGTAGGCAAATTTTGTGAAAATGGTTTTGTTTGCTTGGATATATTTCACTATTGCTGCTATTGATATTTACTTATCAGTTTTTTAAAAAAATATTTATTCCATTATTGTTCTGTAGAATTCCATGAATTTTCCTAATATCTTCTCAGATTAATGTTAATTTCTATTTTATCACAATGTTGTCTTAAATTATCATTCATAACACTTCTGCTTATTTGAATTTAAATGTGGCATTTATTACCTAGTATGTTATCTGTATTTTTTATAATAACTTCTATCAGAATATATGTATGAATATGCAGATATAATGTTATACATAATGCATTATATTGGTGTGATTTATACCTGTAAATACACATAAACCCAAGTGCATAGTCTTATTTTAATACCTATATATATGTTTACATGCATGTACATGTTGACAAGTATTTATGTAAAATGTTATATATTTGTTTTACCTTTACTACATGCATGTCTTTTTCTGTATGTTTAGACAAATGTTTCTGTATCTCTCTGTATCATACAGTGATTATATATAATATCAAATATATGTACATAGAAATTAAACATCTGATCATCAGGGAAGTATATACATGATATAAATCACAAACTGTGCTATTTAATCATTCTGCATGAATTCAAAAGGGTACACATTAAACAGATTGCAATTTTAAGTGATAATGTAATAAAAATGAATATTGTATGTTTGTTTCTCTGTATAATGAGCAGGTATTTGGAAACTACATACAATCATATTGAATATTTATAGACCAAATAAAAAAGTTGACATATAATTAAATTTATCAATTAATCAACATTTAAAATGGTTATCATATCATGTTATGGATTGTAAATCTATTCCTTTTCCTTCCATTCAGATTTTCCAATAATAGCAGAAAATAGCAATTTATTGGATTAAAAGTTAAATATTAATATTTTAATTATTTTTCTCATTTTAATTGTCATGTGTAAAGTACTGGCTAGCTCCCTGGAGGGCATCAGGATGAACCAGAGTCAGGATAAATCAAAGTCCTTGCAGCTTGCCAAAGATGTATCCTGGATCCTGGAGCCCGGATCCTCTCTTCTCCTCATCCTGCTGCCAAGTCACTCTGACTTCTCTTCCTCCACCCTCCAATGCTTGCCTATGATTATCTAACTACCAAACATTCAGCAAGCACCAATGGTGAGGAGAGCCATCATCCAAATATATGCTAATAGAACCATTATCTCACATTGAATAGGTAGCCTTAAGTGCTCTCTTGTCTGATTCAGAGTTTCAGACCTTTATATCTCCCACTTTCTTTTGTTTTAGAACAAAGCTGCTCATGCCCTGCCAGACTTCTCAGAAAGAGAGATGAAAAACACCAAAAATAAGTGGGAATGAAACCAGATGTTGGTAGTGGGTTTCTGGGCTGAAGGATATTATTAGAAACAGGTATATATTAATCCATGAGCATGGGAGGTATTACACAAGCACACAGAAATAATGCACAGGCTATTAGTGATGACTCTCCCCACAACCAGTGCAGGCTCAATGTGGTGTAACAAAAATGAATTGTACATGCAAGTAATGATATAACAAACAATATGAATCGACATGGTGGTGTAAAAGATTGCCAGAAGTCCTAGAAGGAGGGTATCTAAATAACAATCACACATACGCCTCCTTCAGCAACCAAGAGATAGTCCAAAAACAATCTATTGTCCATTACTTCATGTGTCAGAGAATCCAATGATCCCTGTAGATTTTGAAGTCTTGCAACATTCTTATCATGTCTCAGGGAATCCAATGATTCCTGAGGGTTTTGAAGTCCTGCATCAGTCTCATTAACAATTTTTGATGTCCATGAGTCAATTGCCATAACTGCCATGCTCTTTCAGTGGTGGGCACAATCAGTGATCAAATCATATGTTTCTTGGGTCTTTTCCTTCATTTCAAAGGTCTGCTCCCTCTCTCTGTGATGGACAAGGCGAATATGGCTCGTTGGCACCCATCTGATTCCTTCTCCACCTGTGGAGACACAAGCAAACCCTCTCCCCCAAGCAGTTAGCCTATCTGTTCCTTTCCATTCACCACTTTCTGGGTCTCTCCACATCATCTGGTGATTATCTAAAGATAGTGGAGCTGCTTGCACTGGATACTGCTCTTCAAGTGGGTTATAAAACCTGTCTGCCAGAGCCAGTGCATCTTTGTCAAAAATCAAGAAGTTAATAGTAAAGAGCTAGATTTAGAAGTTTGCTAGGGTTACCTGTGGCTCCCCCTTTCTTTTGTTTTTGGAGGAGTGTCTTAATGTCTCTGTTTCTCCTCTCTACTATTGCCCATCCTTGAGAATTAAAGGGTATGCCAGTGGTGTGTAAAATCTTATACTGTGCACAAAAGTATGCAAAATGTTTAGAAGTATATGCAGATCCATTATCTGTTTTTGTTGCTTGTGGCACACTCATAATTGCAAATGTTTGTATAAAGAATTCAGTGACCACTCCGGCTATCTATTTTGCTGCTGTTATGGCAAAAGTGAATCCTGAAAAGGTGTCTACCACAACATGGATAAAAGACAGATGAGCAAAAGGGTCACATTCATTTGCCAAATTTCATTGGGTCTCAAACCACGAGGGTTTTTCCCTAGAGAGAGTGTAGGAGGGTGATAAGGACCGCAAGCCGTACAGGGTTTTACTATGCTCCTAGCTTCCTCTTTTGTTATCCCAAATTGCAAAGTAAAGCGTGAACAGCTTGATGATATTTAGAATGAGATTCTTGGGCTACCTGAAATAAAGGAGTATTGGCCAACATGGTTAGAAGACTATCTGCCTTTGAATTACCACAAAAATAGGACCTGGAAGTCCACTATGAGAGATATAAATGCAAGATATAAATCTTACCTGGATGCTTTCTCATTTACTCTTCAAGTTCCTTAAAAAGCTGATATATATTAGAGGCTACAAATTGTATCTGGGCTGTGGCAATTCTTTGTGTCACATATTATGAATAGGCTGAATCAAATATATTTATATCTCCTGGATATAAGTAAGAGCTAGAATGATTGCATACAATGCATTCTGCTGGGTGGACTCAAAAGGAGTTCTGGTTACTCTATAGTTAAGTCAAAAGAATATATAGCACAAATATTATATTTGGATGCATCTTTAAAGATAGTTGGTCCTTTAAGAGGAACTTTAGAAACCTTTTCTTCAAGAATCCTTTGCCAATTATGTAATAGTTGGGCTATCTTTAATGGAGACCCATGTGTAAAATTTGGAGCCATGGCTAATAAACTTGCCACTCTGGGATGGTTTCACAGCATACATTAATTTGTGCATTGCTATAAAAGGTGTATATCTTATCAGGTCTTATCTCAAATAATTGTATTGCTTTCTTAATGGCTTTTAATAAAATTCTAACCACAAGCACTGTGTAAGGAGCAAGTCTTTGTTCTGGTTGTGCTGGGAGATTCACCCACTCTATCACCCTGTTTCCTTGATGAAGAATTGCTATGGGTGCCTCTTTTGTAGCAAAAACTGATATTTCCAAGGATTTTTAAGTGACTCTTTCAACCACATTGGATAAAACCATTTCAATTCTCTCAAAGCCTCTTGAGCTTCTTTTGTAAGCTGGTGTGGTGAATTTAAAGCACTATCTTCCCTTAAAATGTCATATAACGGTTGTAATTGATAGGTAGTCAAGCTTAACATAGGATGGATGCATATATTGGAAATCTATCAATTTCTGAAAGTCATTTAAGGTTTTTAGCTTTTATGTTCTTAATGAAAGTTTTTGTACTGTAAGCACCTTAGGGTATACTTCATATCCTAAATATTGAAAAGGAGCATGTCTTAGAATTTTTTTTCTGGAGCTATATGCAATTTCTAGTTCCTCAGTGTTTGTATGGTCTTTTGTAGACATGCTTCTAACATTTGTTCCTCAGGTACACATCCCAATATATCATCCATGTAATGTAATAACATAACTTTTGGAAATGCTTTTCTTACTGGAGTAAGAGCAGCAGCAACATACATTTGACACATAGTAGAGCTGTTTTTCATTCCCTGTGGCATAACTATCCTTTCCTATCTTTTATAGGGCTCAGCTAAGTTAACACTGGGCGCTGAAAAGGCAAATCTTTTCATATCCTTCTTATCTACAGGGATAGAATAGAAACAATTCTTAATGTCTACAACCCAAAGAGGCCTTCTCTAGGCAATTGAGTAGGAGATGGAAGTCCAGGCTGAAGAGTTCCCATGGTTTCCATCTCTTCATTTACTTTTCTTAAATCAGTCAACATCCTCCATTTTCCAGATTTCTTTCTTACAACAAATACTGGGGAATTCTAAGAACTTAGGGAAGGTTGTAAGTGTCCTTGGTCAAGTTGCTCCTGTACTATATCAAATAAGGCCTGAATTTTATCATTAGCTAAGGGCCACTGTTCTATCCATACTGGTGTATCAGTTTTCCATTGGATAGGAACAGGTGAGAGTGTGGGCAGTCCTTCAACAGCAGCCCTGTCTAAAAAAACCAAGTCCTCATTTGTAATACTAATTGGTGTAAAATTTCTATTACTCACAGATTGATGAGGATTTTTTCAACTATAAAAGGAGTAAAAACTCCTGTTTCACCTTCAAAAGTCTATCTCAAAGGAACAGCACTAACTTCAGCTGCTATTGATCTTCTTACGCCACACATGTAGGTGTCTGCCTTAATCTTTGGCCAGTGACTGGGCCAGTTGGCACCTCTAATGACTGTACGATCTGCACCTGTGTCTACCAATCCTTCTAATAGTATGCCATTTATATAGATAGTGAGCATAAGTCGATCAGCTGTTACAGCTGCTGTCCAGTATATTCCTGGTTTTGTTGTTTGGAATTAGAATCTGGGCAACTATTAAGAGTCTGTATCAGTAAACCTGATGCTACTACTTCTCCTGGTTGATAAGTCACACATTGTCTACCTGTATTAGTGACTGGGATATTATCTACACATTCCCCAGTTTCCCACATTACTGTATGGATGAACACTGTTTTGTAAGTACTCTCAAGAGGTGAAATGGTCAAACCTACTGTGCCTGGAGGCAAAGGATCCATAGGCTAGATAGGAACCGACTATGTGGGAAGGCAAGGGATCTATGGGCTGGACAAGGACAAATTTCAGCACTCCAGAGAGTATCTCAGTAGTCCCAGCTGCATACAACTCTATTCTCCCCAAATGTAATCCTTTTCTCCCATCAGATTGCTTCTTGGCTGATTGGTCATGTCTTAGTACTGAACCTCTAAAGGCTACCTGGGTGTAGCATAGGCTGCCTTCATGCCCCAAGTATTTTTTGCTTTGGGCTCTGAGGCTGGGCCCCCCAATCCCATTTCCCTGAATCAGTCTATATTCTGAGGACCAATGGAAGTCTCTGTTGCATTTTGGACATGGGGTTTTGGGTCTTTTTCTCCCTCTCTGTTTTGTCACTCTGTCTTTATGCCAATGTTGAGCTTTCAAACGCCCTACTTTACCACACTGAAAAAGATTGATGAGTCTCTCTGGAAGTCCCTTGCCAAAAGTGCTCTGTCTTTTCATGTTCGGATCTTGAGAAGTCTGCATCATAGCCTGGGTATAAAATGTATTTGTGCCTGTTGTGGCACAGTATCTTATGATCTCCTCTAAAGGAGCATCCTTGTGTAGTCCTAGTATAATTCTTCTACAAACCTCATTAGCATTTTCTCTAAAAATTGCCTTATCATAATTTCTGTTGCTGCATTTCCCCAAGAGTTCGTATGACAGCTGTCTGGAGACATCCCACAAAATCAGCAAAGGGTTCATTTGGACCTTGCTTTATTTGTGTGAAGGCTTCTCCTCTATCTTGTTTACCTGGGAGGAAGCCCTATGCTTTGATAGCAGCAGCAGCAATTTGCTCATATGCTGCTAGGAGGTAATTAATCTGTACTGGCGTGTCTGCATAAGAATCTATACCTGTTAGTTGGTCACAGGTGATTGGAGTACGAATTCCAGTTTGCCTATTTCGTTGGGCTTGTGTCCTACAAAGTTCACTATATTCAGAAAGCCACAACAAGTTTTGTCTAGGTTCTAAGCATGTCCTTGCTATAGATTTCCAATCACTAGAAGTTCATAAGCCAAATTCTGTAATAACATCTTAACATAAAATGATGTAGACCTGTAAATAGTGCAAACCTTTTTCAGGTCTTTGATGATTTCTAGATTAAAAGGAATTTATCATCTCCTTTTTTGACCTGAAGATTTAAGCTGTTCAATCACAGGATACATTTCTATTGTCAAATCAGCTGTAGTCTGCCCTTCCTCTTTGGCTTTAAGTAGTACCTTTTGCAATAGAGTCAAGGGTGGGGGAGGGGAATTCTGGGGAAAGGTGCTGATGATGTCATTACCTCTATCACTCTTTCTCCTCCCTCCACTCAGGTAGGTGAAGTTGATGGGGGAGGGTCAAGAGCCTGCTGGGTTGGGGGTCAAGGTGCAGGTGAAGCTGTGCCGTGAGAGTGAGAATCACCACACCCTTTACATTCCCCATGCCTTTTGGCTATTTTATCAGTACCATCCCCTTTCTCTTCCTCTTTTTCCACAAGCTTCCTTGCTTGACTGTTCTCCTTAGAGCTTTTTTTCCCCTAGAACTTGTGGGATTCTTTAAGGCCAATTGTATTATGTTGTATATATAGAATGTTTCCTCAGAAGCTGAATCAGGACCTTTATCATTGTAATATTCACAAAACTGATCTCCTAGTTTCCAATTATCTGCCTCTTTTTCTTCTTCCTTGAAGAACCAAGGGGATGTGCATTCTAATATTTCCAAGAATCACCCCCCCCTCAAATTACAAGCAAACCTTGCCTCTTTCTTAGTCTGAGTATGCTTCCTGTAGAGCTCCCTGGGGGTGGGGGAGAATCTTTTCCTAATATTTGACCCATTTCAGCTAGAAAACAAAAGTTACTAGTTTAGCCCTTAAGAAACTAAGTTCCCTGTTTGTCTATTTTAATGTTCACCCTATTTCCTGAATTAGGATCCTTGGTCCACTTTGGGGCACCAATTGTAAAGTATGGGCTAGCTCCTTGGAGGGTCTCAGGATCAGCCAGAGTCAGGATAAATCAAAGTCCTTGTTCTTTAGGGGGAGAAGTGAAAGAGGCAGGCAAGCTGCTATGCGGCCTGCCAGAGATGGATCCCGCATCCTGGAGCCTAGAGTCTCTAGACTCTTTCCTCCTTGTCCTGCGGCCAGGTCACTTTGACTTCTCTCCCTCTGCCTTCCAATCCTTGCCTGAGATAATCTCCTGGTTGATAAGTCACACATTGTCTACCTGTATTAGTGACTTGGATATTATCTACACATTCCCCAGTTTCCCACATTAGAGTATGGATGAACACTGTTTTGTAAGTATTCTCAGCAAACATTCAGCAAGCACCAATGGTGAGGAGAGCCATCATCTAAATGCATGCTAATAGAGCCATTATCTCACATCGAATAGGTAGCCTTAAATGCTCTTTTGTCTGATTCAGAGTTTTAGCCCTCTACAGTTATGTTCTTATAATATGTTTGAGATATTAATATGAGAATACAGAAGTACATATCTATAATATTTTGTCTTTAAGTGATAAATCAAAAGGCTTCACTTAGTAATATATATTTATATATTTATTATTTATATAATTTATAGGTATATACAATTATGAGATTTTACATGAAATTTTTCTGCAATACATCTATTGCTGAAAGGTACATTTTCAGTTCATTTGTCAATTCCATTTTTTTCACACAGCTATTTAAATCACTATATTTAGCATAAGGGGATTGGGTTTTTTAAGTAAAAGAATTTCATTTATTTTTATGGTTGTTGTTGTTTTCTTATACAAAAATCAAACTTATATTTGTTTTTCCATAGTTCAGATTTTATTCTTGTAATCAAAACTAAAAGTAAAAAATCTTCCTTGATCTAAAAAAAGCTCTAAATGATAGTGTAGTTAATAGTTTGCCTTAAAAGTATTAGAGAGCCACTGTAGTATTTAAGCAGGGAAATGCATTCTCAGATTTCTGTTTAGGGATAATATTTAGGTAAACTATGTGGAGTAATAGGTTAGAGAAGAATGAAACATGAAATAGATCAATTAGGCTGTTATTGCACTAGCTGAGACAAAAGACAATAGTGCTATGAACTATGGTCTTAAGTGTGTAATAGAAGGATCAATGACATGTAAATAGATTTACATGTTGAATCAAGATTTCATAAGTAATTAGATTGCATAAGTAATTAGATGTGGAGAATGAGGGAGGCTGACACCTAGGACAAATTGTGAGTCATAATCCCATTTGGGGCAATGTAAATGAATGTGGAGGTAATGTAATTTTGATTAATTATCATTAAAGGTTTGATTTATATATTTAAGTACCCAAGGTCATATAAAAGTTATTGGGGTGAAAAGGGGTCACAAATAGAAAAAGTTTAAGAAACCCTACCCTGGAGAATGTCTTTTATATTGTAAACTTGGATAATTTGAAAAATGCTATTATTCATGACAAAAATAAGAAAAGTATAAAAATTAATTTGGAGTAGGGGCAGAGAATGTAGACATAATGAGTTCTATCTTATCTTAAGTTGAGATATCAATAAAATATCCAGTTGAAAATCTCCACTACCAATTTGTGGGGAGCCGGCACTAATCTACAGGTGATAAAGCCACATTCCTAAGACTCCTCTAACCTTGAACAAACAGACATCTAGTTGCCTCCTGGAGCTTCCTACATCATCAAAGGCCTCTGGTCAACTCCTCTTTCAGCGGGAAACAAACCCTTTATCTAGGGTCTCCTCTGTACTGAGTTTGCACGACCCCCACTCCCTCACAAACCACCATAAATACTTGTACTTTTGCCCACAATAAACGAGACTTGATCAGAAAGCCTGTCTTGTCTCCAATTCTGCATGTCTCTTGTCCTGCCCTTCCTCTTCTCTCTTCACAGGGCCTTTTACACACACTGTCCAGCAGGTTCTGGGAAAAAAAGAAGAGATCTAGGTTAGGATTTTGTGAGATACACACAGTTAGTAGTCATGACATTGATGAATATTCATTCACTAAAAGTAACTGAGGAGTCCAGGAAAAGTAGTAAGAAGTCAGTCAATACAATCAGTATCAGAGGCAGCAAAGAGATTAAAAAGAATGAGGATTAAGGAAAGTAGTGGATTTTGTAATTAGGTGATAATTATTACCTTTGAAGAAAGTAAATTCAGTTGAGTGATAAGGTTATAAACCTTGCAATTAATCTTATAAGTAAGAGCTGAGAAATGAGAATTGAAGATGTGAAGACAGTGAGCATGGACAACTATTCTAGAACACTGACTTTGAAAAGGAAGAGAAATATTGAATTACACTTTAAGGGTTGGTAAATTCACATCAAGGATTATTTTTATGAGTGGGGGAAAAATAGGCATGTAAAACTAAACACATTAGATTTCCTAAGCCAGACCCAATTCTCTTTTTATTTGTTCCTTATATGTACATTTTTTAGATTTAAAATCTCATCATTTCTAGTATTTTTATGTCACTACTGCAAAGGAAAATAACTTTATGTTATTAAATAAAGCTAAGGTGGTAAGGTAATACCTGCCTTTTCCTCTTGTCAGAGTATATGGTACAATAAAACCAACACTTATTTTTTTAACTGACCAAAAATCTTATATGAGAAGATAACTATTTCATTAAAGTAAAATTTACATCCTCAACATTTTTATCATCAAAAATGAAAAATGAAAGGGTAATAATATAATTTGACAATCAATATGCCTGAAGAAATGAGAAAATCAGGCTGCATAGATTAACTGATTTTAAGTCAGTAAATGTGTTTTCAATCAAGTGAGAGACCACACCATCTCTCTTAATTGCTTCATTAAAAGACTTGAATTACATATGGATCTATAAACTAATAGGAAGATAAATGTTCTACCTAAAGGAGGTATTATTAAAGGAATTATTATATTATTTTAATCTATAATTTCTGATTTCTCTATCATTAGCATTGGCTATCTTAATGCTATGTAGCAATCATAAATCTGCAATGAAAAGATTATGTATATTCTAAGAGAACTCTGCCAGTCCACTCTAAGTTTCTCAAGGATTGATATAAATTTTAATAAAGGTATGTCCTATGGGCTTTTAAAAAGTGTTATTCAGTATCTACAAAAACAGAACTTGCCTATACTAAAATCAGAGTAAAGCTTTTACATTTCAATACAAAATGCTTACCTTTCATCAATTTAGGTATATTTGTTCTCATTTTAAAAGACCCCACAAAAAACTATGGGAGATGATAACAAGATGGCAGAGAATTAGATGGATTTCTTGGTTTTCTGGGATCAGTACACATTCTGTGATAATGTTCAGAAACTTTTTTTTTTCAAAGAAATAAAAAAAATAAAAAATTGTTAGACATACTTTTTACTTATTGTCAATATTTTTCAGCAGAAGAATAAGATTGCTTATGCCCAATGAATTTTACTTAAAACAAAGAAACAGAAACTATATTTCTCAATTTTATCATTCTTCCTTAATCACAAGACAGTATTTCAGAATATTGAGAGATAGAAAGAGCTCTACTGCATAACTGTGAGAGATGGTAAGGAATTGAAATAATAAAAAATAGCAAGTATATGGGCTATGAGAGGGGTCATGTAAAAGAAGAAGATTGTAAAGGGCAACCCTTCGATTGTGAATGGATGTGCATTGACTGAAAGTATAATTTGTTGTCTTTAAAAGAAATAGAGTAGTTTGAGAAAGGAATAGCTTTAATGGTAGAAAATAATGAATCATCATTTAGACATATTGAGGTTGAGATGCTTTAAGTACATTTAACACAGTTGTCTTTCAGGTGCTTAATGATGCAAAAAGGAATTAAGGGAGAGAAGTTAGGGCAGGGAATATAAATCTGAGAATCATTTGCTCAGAGATTATAAATGAACCAATGAGAAAAATGAAAATGTAGAAGAAAATTAGAGAGTGTAAAAAAAAGTCACAGGAAAGAATCTAAAAAGGTACTTATGCTTTATGTGTAGGAAAAAAATGTTGAACTAGCAGAGGAGATTTAAGAAAGAACAGTGTAGTAGCAAGGAAGAGCAGTATCAAGAAGACAAAAAAAGCAAGAATATTCAGAAAGAAAAGGTGATTAACGGGAAAAAATATGCTACAGAGAAGACAAGTAAGATAAATTTCAAAAAGGCATTAAAATGAGTAGTTAGGAGATCTTTAATAATTTTGGAAAGAATATTTATTACAGAATTATAGGTAGCACATTTTATCAGGATTTATGAAACAAATAAGAAAAGGAGATATGGAGGTACAAATGGAAGTGTCCTTTCTACAATACATAGTTAGGTAAATATGGTGATTTCATTAAAATTATAGAGTATTTGAACTGGAAGAAACCTTAGAAATTATCTAACCCAGGGCTCATATTTTAATGAAATAACACCTAGACATTTATAGTACTCAATAGTGTGCATAGGACTTTCAGATACAATATCTCAATTAATTCTCATAAAGCTGATAAATCACTTCCTATGGACCTCCAAGTACTATTTTGTTAAGTAACAAATAAACAATTATGTGTGGAAAGAATAGATAATAGCATTCAAATCAATTTTACATTTGGAATAGTTCTCAAGTCTGTAAAGTATTTATAAGTGGGTGATAAAGTACCCTGTGTTCACTCTTTGAGAATTTTATTGACTCTTCTAAAGTTTGACTTTCTAAGCAAAGTTATATGGCTGGTCTTTCTGGAAGAGACTGGGGAATGATGACAAGATGGCAGAAAATTAGATAGATTTCTGGGTTTTCTGGGATCAGTCCACAAAAGTATGGAACAGGTTAACCATTATAAGACAAAAGATGGATACGTTGGTGTGAGAGCAAGCAGAAAATGCAGGCCATTGATTAAAAAGCAATTTGTTAAAAAGATAAATTATTGGAAGAATTCTGGAAAAATGGTGGAGTAGGTTGGTAAATTTCAAGCTGTCCAGATTTTCCCCACAAGCAGAAGACATTTGTGCCTCAGGCTGAACAAGAATATTTGGGGCAGAACTGGGATTCTCCTGATACAACCCAATAAGATTTGAAGAAAGACCCCTGGCTGGGGATTAATCTGAAGTACAGACAGCTTAGTCCTAGCTCTATAGAAACACCAAAGAGGGATCCTTTGGATAAGGCAGGTGCTGGAGTCTCAGCAGGAATCATCCACACTGTCATCTCCCAGACTGTGAATTAGAATTTGAGTCCAGGAAGAATGAATGAACCTTGGCTAATTGGGAATACCAGACCCAACTCTGCTGCTGAGATATACCCTGGGTGAGAGGGAACCAGCACCCTATGATTGCAGCAGTGGGACAGGGACACTGTTGGCTGTGAGCACTTGCAGGGGGATAGAACTCTTGGTTTAGGTTTCCTGGTCAGAGTTGAGAGCTGAAGGAAAGCTTGAGGCACCATTTGCCCCACCCCCATGATTAAAGATGTCTTCACTAATATCTCTTATTTTTAAAAAAATGGATCTGCAAAGAAGAAAGAACTCCATTGAAACATATAATGGGAATAGGTAAGACCAGAGTCCATCTTCAGAGGAGAACACTTTATTCAAAAAAGCTTCTATTCCAAAGAGTTATGTGACATGACTCCCTACCCACACAGAATTTATAGAAGAAATCAAAAGAATTCAAAAATCAAATGAGAGACATTGAGAAAAAACTAAAAATAAAAACCATCCAAGAAAAACAAGAAGGTTATTTAAAAAGTTAACAAAATAGAAAAGGAGGGAAAGTGTGTCAAAGATGACAATTCTTTGAAAATTAGAATTGAACAAGGGGAAGACAGTGAAGTTATGAGAGAGCAATAAATAATGAAACAGATTATAAAGAATGAGAAAATAGAATAGAATATGAAACATAAGAAAATGACAGATCTGGAGAAAAGATCAAGAAGAGAAAACAAGAATAATTGGACTGCCGGAATGTTGTGATCAAAAAGAGAAGCTTGACACAATAATGAATAGAAGAAAATTGTTTGGGAAAGATAGAATATGAGGGAAAAGCAGAAATAGAAAAAAAAATCCACCAATCACCATCTCAAAGAAATCCTTTGTGGAAAACACACAAGAATATTATGGTCAAATTTTGAAAGCTCCAGATCAAAGTGAAAATTTGGTAAGGAAAAAAAAAACAAAACAAAACATTTCAAACATGCTGGAGCTACAATTAGAATTGAACAAGACTTAGCTACAATAAAATTTTACAGGTCCTAGAATCACATCTACTGATAATCAAAACAAGTTAGATAGGGGAGCAGTTTTGAAAACTTACTCACATCAGTAATTGGTCCAATAAGTAACCCTACACATATACCAAAATCTATAAAGGAATAAGAGAGGATGGATGGGCAGATGGTGAAGCAAATAGTGAGGGAAGAAAGGGAGGGATCCTTGGGTGGGGAGAGGTTGAGAAATAGCAAGGCAAGTTATGTAGCACAATTTAATTAAAGAGATATCAGGGATAGGAAAGATATGTGTGGATGTGAGGTATGTGTAAATGTGTGTATACCTCTCTATATATATATAAACATAAAAACATCTTTTCTTAAATATAACTTGCTTGGGAGTGGTGGGGTGATGAAAGGGAGGGGAAAGAATAATGTGAAGACGGTGAACAATAGAGAACCAAAGAACAATTTACAAAGAAGTTAAGAAAAATAATCATTCTTGAATATAATTTCTTCTACTAATATATATATATATATATGTATATATGTGTGTATCCATATAATAGCATATAAATACTATTATATATATATGTGTGTGTGTGTATAGATATATGTATGTATATGTGTATATGTATGTATGCCTGTATATGTGTGTGTATATGTGTGTGTATGTGGTGTATGTGTATGTATGTGTGTGTGTGTATATATATATATATATATATATGTATTACCAGATCAAGAAAGTATACATATGCTTTCTTGATCTGGTAATCTGTTGTTATATATTTTGAATCCTCCCTGATCTGCAGGACACATGACAATAGTCCCTTTAATTTTACTTCATTTTGTTTTGCATTTCTTTTCTTTTTTCTTTTTTTCTTACTTTTTTCAAATAAAATATATTTAAAAATAAACAATAAAAGATAAATTATTTAGCTGAAATATTACATAATTATCATCTTCATCATCATTATCATTATCATGTTAATTACTTACAATTTTTGATTTTCCCACAGATGAAAATGAATTAATGCCTATAAAGCTATTATATGAAATCTGCAGTGGAAAGACTAGTTAACTAAAAACAAACAAACAAAAAACAACAACAACAACAAAACAGAAACAGAAGAGGGAAAAAAGTTGAAAATGCAGGCCTTGAGAAGGAGGGCTAGGGGGAAGCTGTGCTCTAAAATATTAAATATTTTTTTTAAATAATTTTAAATTTTGTTTAATAATTTTATTCAAATGGTAAATGGTGAATTATTTGGGGTTGTTATACAGGAAAGCTGTATGCCAGAGTGGGGAGAAGAAGAAGTAGAAATGAATAAGTTATGACTTAGAATGGATAAAAAAAAAAATGAATTAAAATGGATCTATCCACACATCCCTGCCCTTAGATTTTACAGACAGAATCTGGAAAAGTACCTCAGATTAAAGATTTTACAGACAGAGAGATTATAGACCTTGATGGAACTTTCATCATAAAAGTGACCCGAGATTTATGGCTTATGTGGTTGTAGCATTAAAGCAACTTATTGCAGACATGCTTTTAGATCCTGGAGCAGGGAAGGAATGGAGGCAGGAGTACTTGTCCTGCTTGAGGAGCCAAGTAAAATGCCTTCAATTAATCAATCATTCAATAAACATTTATGAAGCACCTATTAGGTACCAAGAACTTTTGTGAATATCTGAAGATAGAAAAACAAGCAAAAGATATTTTGTCCTAAGGAGTTTACATTTCAATGGGAGAGAAAATACATAAATATATATTATCTCTCAAGCCAATTTGATCACTGACCTTCTTGCCTTCTTTTAAGTGACTGTTAAAATTATACCTTCTACCTCTACACATACATGCACATACACACACGTGTTTGGGTTTATTTCTTTGTATGTATATCTATTCACACATAAATATATTTAATTATTTACTATATTTGTATATGTGTACTATAAATATATGTAGCTACATCTATCCATCTATCTATATACATATTCACAGACAAATCAATTAAATGAAGAGAAAACCAGAAGTAATTATGAGAGAAAAAACATGCAATTAAGAGGATTGGAAGCGAAGGTACAATTTTAAAGATCACTTGAAGTGAGGGAAGTCAGAACTTAGTGAACAAGGTATGAGGAACATGTGTTCAAGAGGATTATATGGGTAGAAAAGCTAAGAAAGACAGTGCCATTGACTGAAGAGTATCTATTGGAAATAAGGTATAAGAATACTGGAAAGATAGAAGGAAGCTATGTTATAAAGGGCTTTGAGTGAGAAAGTAAGTGATCCTTACCCAAATTAAAATCAGAGACTCTTAAGATACAAAGTAAAAAAAAAAAAAAAAAAAAAAAAAAAAGATTTATTTCCATCTCATCAGAAAGGACAACTCTTGACAATCTAGGTATAGTCAGTAGAGGAGAGCTGCAAAAGGACAAGCTGCAAAACACAAGATTATATAGACTCTAATGTGGAATAACCTTTCTTTCCCCTCCCTCCTCACACACATATCATTTTTGGCCCTTCTTTCCCTTGGCTGGGAGTCCAGACTCCCATTCTAAATATGGAAATCTACTTCAAAGACAAAAAAATACTAAACAATGACACATTTTTTACCATATTAGAAACTTAATGCTGATGAAAATGTGTGTGTGTGGAAGGGGGAAATAGAAGGAAAATGTATGTTTATCTAAGACAATCAAACATCTGTGCCTTTGGCCTATTGCACAATTTATATTTGCAAAGTTTCAAATTAAAATTAGCATATAGGGTATAGGTCAAGGTCACATTCTTCTAAGAGTTCTTTACTCAGTTTATCCCATTCAGCACATTTTGTATCTGTTAATAGAGACAATAGGAAGTGGAAGCTGCTTGCATTTTTTTTTTTTTCCTGGGGATTAGATGTACATTTTAAGGAAATCACTTTAATGGATCAATGGAACATGTATTGCAGTGAGGAGAGACTCAATAGTGGCAGACCTACTAGTAAACTATTTCAAGGAGGTATTAGGTGATAACAGCCTGCACTAGAGTGAAACAATCAATACTGTAGGAAATAGGGCACAATGTTATTATCACCAAGCTACATATGAGAAAATGAGGATCACTAAGGTTAAGTAACTCTTTAAAGCTAATAGCTTGTAGAGTTTAAATGGAAATCCAAGTATCCTGATATCTAGTTTAGAGCTCTTTATTTTCTGCTATATTGCCTCATTTACATAGACATAGAAATTTTTGGTTCAGAGGTTATATAATTTCCAAAACCCTGCAACTAATTTTTAATGAATCCTTCATTTTTGTTTGTTTATTTTTGTTTTTGTTTTTTTAAATAATAATCATAACAGGGAAAGAACACTTAACTTAGAATTAGCTTATGTTAGCCCATAATAGCTCTACCATTGTATCTCAATTTCTCCAACTATAAAATGTGTTTATTTGTTTCTTCATTTTTATATTAAAAAATAATAAGTTATAATAGAGCTGTAGTATTGAAACACTTATAGATACCTATGTACTCAGCCAAATAAAACAGTTTTAAATAACAACTCAATGATGATGATTCTATTCTGCTCTGTTTTTTTTCAGGCCATATCCAGAGCACTATATTCAATTTTGATTATTTCAGTTTAAAGCAATCAGGAAATTTGAGATTGTTTCAAAGAAGGCAAGAATTTTAAAGAATGTCAAATATGGAATCAGAAAAATCTTAGTACAGGACATTGCAACAGTAATATGTAACTAGAAAATACGTCAAAAAAATTCTAATTTCCTCATTTTACATATGAGGAAACATGGTTAGGTAATTTTCTCAAGGTCATATAAGTTGTAAGTGAAAAAAAGCAGGATTTGGACTCATATCTTCATTATCTAGAACCAATGCTTTTTTTCATTGTATGCAACTTTTAAAAGGACAAATACATGACAGAAGCATTATACATATATGGCTTTGATGTGGTGCTAGTGGTATGAGAATGGGAGTGAGGAATCCTCTCTGATCTGTGCAGATCCAATGTGAAAGAATTCACTAACCCGAAATCTGAATGGAAAAAGGAATTTTTATCAGCACTGATAAGCCAGATTTGTTAGGAAGACAGACTTCTTAGTAGCAAGGTCCTGTCAAGGAAAACGGCAAATGTTAACACTGAGAAGAGGATGTCTTCAGCAGGTAGGAGTCCTGGCATGCAGCCTTTCCAAGAAGAGAGCTTCACTGACAAAGCAAATTCCTGTTTAAGACTTCTGCAAGGATTTGGAGTTCACAATTGTCTTTTATTAGCAGTTTGAGGCTAGGACTTCCATTCAAAACTGAATGAGAATCCCTCAGTGTTGTCAATAATCCCAGGCCTAGATTTCCAGTTGAAAAGAGAGTGCTTATTTTGGAGGTTCAAGCCACTCAATGGAAATATCAGACCCAGATCTCCAACTGAATGATACCACTTAAGAAGGCCTGTGGGAGAGGTATGTTTTTCCCAGGGGAGAACTTGAGATCTTAATCACCCTTCTTTTACATAGTTTCAGGGTTCACTCACATCATCTTGATGCTGCATTATAGAAATTTTAGACATACATATTTGGGCTTGAAACAAAATAAATGTTTCTAGTAATTAAACCTAACCAAAATTAGAATAGGGTATCTTAGGAGATGAGGGTTCTCCTTGATTATAAATTTTGAAGCACAGACTGGCTGATCCTGGGATGGGGAAAATAAAGTGGGAGTGCTTTTTCATATTTATATTAAACAAGATTATAGGTTCTTACCCTTTTCATGTTGCTCCTATTTGGCAAGTTAAGGATATCAATTCTTTGTCCAACTGTATATCTAATACTTAATACAGTGATCATCATGCCAGGAAAATTAAATATGTTATATTTCACTTTCCCTTCAACTCTCAGGGAACTCTTTTATTTGTAAAGGATATTGAGAAATGTCAAGTTTCTCAGGGAATGGCTCTAGCTTCCAATTATGATGCTCTCCCAAATGTAGGGGACATCTCTTATACTCAAGTTTTATTTGGTCACTAGGGGAGTAGCTTTTATAAAGTAATATTTACTTCAAAAGGTAAAATCAGAAATAAATAAATTTAATCATTCAATATATGGTAATCATATTCCCTTCCCTCTCCCTCATTGCCACTCTTTGTACCACCTCAGCCTCTAGTGAAAGAAAAAGGGTTGGGTTTATAGTTTAGTTCAGATGTAATATAACACAAAGCCAATTTCAAATCTGAAATTGCCCTCACATTCAAGTCATAATAACTCTTGCTTTTCAGGGCTTCTATGTGACCTGTCATCCAAGGTGATTTATGATGACATCCTGAATCTAAAAATATATCTTGCTACTAGGACCTAAAATTAAGGACAGACAAAACATTACACAAATAGTCTCTAACCTGTTTCTCAGATTAAGTGTAAAAGAGTGAGTCAATAAAATAATTCTTTTTATTCTCACTATTTTGATTTTATATTGTAAAGGAACTAGAATCTTCATCCACTAAATAAATCCAGTAAGGAGAATCAGTCTGCAGAAAGAATGACCAAAAGAGAAAAATTCCTTGATCTTATCAGCATCAAAGATGCTGTTAATCAAGTGCCTTTTCCCACTCAAAGGTCTCCTCAGGAAATCTGGACAAATCCAAAATCAGGATGATTCCAAGGTGAGTGAACTGGACATGCTCAAATAAACCTAGATTACACATAAAAGAAAATGAAGATGATTATAAAGGACACAGATTGTGCAGAAATACATTTATTGAAATAAGAATCCCAGGTTGAATAACCCTGAGTTATTCTAATGTTATGCCACAGTTTTCTTTAACTGTCCTGACTCAGTTTTCCTGTTTCAGTTACCTTAACTGTTCTGTCTCTGACCCAGTAAAACTAAGGATTATTCGCTCTCGTTATAAATTAGCAAGATAAAAGAGTAGATCTCCTGATTCTTTTATGGATTTACAATATTCCTTTAGAATATTCCAAGACCAACCCATGATATCTTTACTTCTTTGTCTCTGGAATTTTTAGGTTTTATGGCTTCCCCTCCCTGATAAAAAAACCTTCCCTCCCTTTCTCTTCTTTGTCTCCAAAAAGGTATTTAAGAAGTTGGGGTTCCTCCATTCATTGCTGGAGAATGGCATCTGGCAGCTGTATGCTGGACGCTGGATTCTTTGGGTCCTCCAGCCCTGGGACCAATATGGATTCCTTGGTCCCAGTATACTTATCTCTGTCTGACTGGATAATCTGAGACAAGAGTCCTGTCCAGTCAATCTTACTCTCCTGCCAGAGACCATGTCCTTGGGGGACATGCCAGAGACCATGTCCTTGGGGGACATGCCAGAGACCATGTCCTTGGAATCAAAGAGCTAAAGAAGAATGTAATCGCCTGCACATAAATTCTGAAGCTACAACCTTATCGTAAACAAACTATACACCCTAAACTCCTGAGACAAGATGATGTGTGTCCCAGAAAATTGGCCCTATCAGCCCAGGTGCAAGATAACAATTAGGCTCCAGGATGTCTGCCACACATCTGGTGTGACATTCTTTACTTTGCTACCCCCCATTCAGAAATGTATTTAACTGGACTCTCTTCACTCATTAAACTGAGACTTTGTTTCACCCCAACTGGTCTCCCTCCTCATTTCTAACCCCATTACGTTTCAGGCATAGCCTTACAGACAAATTCCAGTCTCGGGACCCGCACCTTGATGGCCCGGTGGACGGGTCACTCTCCCATTAATAAAAATATTAAAACTCTCTAATCTCTCTCCTGCCTCAGTTTCTCCGGCATTACAATTTGGAGGTCCCACCGAGATTTGAACTCGGATTGCTGGATTCAGAGTCCAGAGTGCTAACCATTACCACCCCCAACCCCATCCCAAACTCTGAATCAACAGCAAAGAGGCTTCCAGACCTCTCAGCCCAGAGACACAAAAGATAATCTGGAAGGTTAGCAGAAAAGGTCTATGAAATCGGAGTTGGAATCCAGTGCCGGCCCAGCCCAATCCAACTCTGACCCAGACCCTAGAAGCAGTGGATGGACCCCTGAATCAGCAGCAATGCTAGGGGTTTCTGGGCCTCTCACCCCCAGGACAAAAGGGAGTACTTAAAATATCAGTAGAGAGGATCCCAACTAGCAATAAGTTGGGAGTCTGGTGTGCAGTCCCAGTGCAGCCCTGATCAGTGGAGCCCCATCCCCTGCCAAACAATAGATCTTACAGCTACAATGGGGAAGGGACACATCTAACAGCTCCAGGACAGAAAAGAGCACTTGTAGTCAAATTCCTAGAAGAATTTCTGAAAACAGCTGAGAAAACGCCTAAAGCTTGGGACAATGCATCGTACATTCTGGGAACAGAACCCTACTTTAAGAAAGAGTTAAAAGCAAGAAATAAGCTAGGAAAATGAGCAGAAAACAAAACAAAACAAAAAACATCTCTTGCTATTGAAATTCCTTATGGTGACAAGGAAGATGAAAACACACTCAGAAGATGATAACAAAGTCAAAGCTCCTACATTCAAAGCGTCCATGAAAAATAAGAACTGGACTTTGGTCATGGAAGCTCTCTAAAGGGACTTTGCAAATGAAATAAGAGAGATATGGAAAAATTAGGGGAAAAAAAATGAGAGATGCAAAAGGAAATAAAAAAAGTTAGTAAGGAGAGCAATGCCTTATAAAGCAAAAAGCTCACTGAGGAAAATAATTCCTTAAACATAGAATTGAACAAATTGAAATTAATAACTTTATGAGAAACCAAGAAACAATAATAAAAAAATAGAAAAAATTGAAATATTTCATTGGAAAAACAACTGACCTAGAAAATAGATCCAGGAGAGATAATTTGAAAGTCATTGATGTACCTGAATATCATAGCGTGGATATCTTCTTTCAAGAAATTATCAAGGAAAACTGCCCTGATATTTTATAACCAGAGGGTAAAATAGAAATGGAAAGAATGCACCAATCACCTCCTGAATGAGATCCCAAAATAAAAACCCTCAGGAATATTATCGCCAAATTCAGGAACTTCTAGGTCAAGGAGAAAATAGTATAAGTATCCAGAAAAAAAATAATTCAAATATAATGAACCCATAGGATAACACAAGATTATCATCTTCTAGATTAACATACCAGAGGGCTTCAGATATTATATTCCAGAGAGTAATGGAGCTAGGGTTGCAACCAGGAATTATCTACCCACCAAAACTCAATATAATCCTTAAGAGGAAAACATGGTCATTCAAAGAAGCAGAGGATTTTCAAGCATTCATGATGAAAAGGTCAGAGTTGAATGGAAAAACTGATTTTCAAATACATGACTCTGGAGAAGTATAAGAAGGTAATCTGGAAAGTGATTATGGCTTAATAAGGTTTATCTGTTTACATTCTTACATGGGAAGGTGATACTTGTAAGTCATTAGAATATTCTGATTATTATTGGAGTTAGAAGGAATATATATGGCCAGAGGGAATAGGTGTGAGTTGAATATAAAGGGATAACATCTTTTTTTTTTTTTTTTTTTTTTTTTAAGAAAAATGTTGAAATTAAGGGATGAGAGATAAAATTAAGAGATATGCTGAAGAAAGAGAAAAGGAGAAGTGGAATGGTATAAATCATCTGCCATAAAAAAGAGACAAGAAAAACTTTTTTTACAGAGTATAGGAAAAGGGGGGAGGAGAGGGAATTGAGTGAATTTTATTTTCATCAGAAATGGCTCAAAAAGCAAATAATATACAAACTCAATAGGGGTATAAAAATCTATCTTAACTTACAGGAAAATAGGAAGAGAACGGGATATGAAAAGCAGGAGGAGGGTGATAAAAGAGAAGGCATATTGGGAGGAAGTGGTCTTTCCACTTTAGAGGTAGGAGAGGGTGAAAAGAGAGATACATTAAATAAAGGGACATATAATTAGTAATAGTAATTGTAAACTATTTTTGAAGCAAGTTTCTTTGATGGAATGCTATTGTTCTCTGGAAAATGTTAGATAGGATGCTGTCAGGAAAAAAAATAACTGGAAAATCCTCCATGAACAAAGTGAATTATACCGTATACAAAGTAACAGCAATGTTCTGGGATGACTAGCTGCAAATGACTTTGTAAGTCTCAGCAGTGATATCAGTCACAACTACTCTGAAGAACTTATAATAAATGCTATCCACAGCCAGAGAAGGAACTGATCCAGTATAAATACAGATCAAAACATTCTTTATTTTTCTATTTATCCCTTTATTTTATAACTTAATTTTTCTTGAAGTTTTTTATTTTTATTAGTGTGGGAAGTCAGTTTTTTTCTACAAATTGAGTTTTATAGAATTTTTTTTTTGCATAAATTCATATGTTGTGGATGGGAATAAGAGAAAGAACCTAGAACCCAAAAATTTTAAAAACAAATGTAAACAATTTCTATTGAATGTAATTGGGAAAAATATTAAATAAAAATAATTTTTAAAAAGAATAAACTATATCATAGATTTCAAAAGAGTGAATTTTAAGTGTAGTTACACAACATAGTAGATAGAGCCCCAACCCTGGTGTCTGGGAGAGTTGAGTTCAAATCCAACCTTAGACACCTAACATTTTCTAGTTGTGTGAACCTGGGCAAGTCACTTATTCCCAACTGCCTTACCCTCACAGCACCCCCCCCCAAAAAAAAGACTCTATTTCAATTTATCAATTCAATGTCTTGTTTTCCATTCTGCTTCTTTTTCACTTCCAATCAGCATTTAACCATTTTGGGCACCATCTTCTCTTGGATAATTTCTTTTCTCTGGGTTTTATGACATTTTTCAAGGAGTATGCTGATAAACTATAATAAGAATGCAAGCATAGCACACCTTTTAAAAAACTTAACCTGCATTTTTAATCTTAATCACTTTTTAAAATCTTGACTGCAAAAATTAATAAATCTAGCCATAATTTTTATAATTTTCTGATTTTTTAAACTTACATAGATAAACAAAAAATTGTAAGTCTATGGTATCTGGCTCAAGAATACAATCTTTCTCTCTTTTTTTTTACTTTTATAACTGGTCTTTTTCAACTGCCTTCTTAGATTGCATTCCAAATTGGAGGTGAATAGAATATAATTCACCTGTATAATGAAGTGATTAAACTGTAGGTGAATAAATCCCAGTTTATTCATCTACATAATGAAGTGATTAAACTGGCTTGTCATTAAGATTTCTTCTTGCTCTAAATTAAATTATTCCAAATTTCAGAAATCCAAATTTTGACACAATGTAAGGAAAAAAAAAAATTCCCTAACAATCAGATTTATTTGAAGGAGGACTAGGCTACACTTGGAAATAGAAAGTCTGCCTTGATAGACATCTTCACAAAAGGTAACATACATATTTTTAAAATATAGATTGATAGATGGATCATTAGTTTAAAAAAGTAATGCTAAAACTGAAATTTTAATTGTAGAGAAATATGTGTGTGAGGAAGATAAAAATTTAGTATTAAAAGATATGACATTTTGCTTGATATATAACTATGAATCACGACAACATTTAAAATTCTGTAGGCAGGGTGAGAAGCCCATTAGATTATTTGTTAGATTTAATATTTTTCACATTGTTCAATATTCCTACTGGCATAAAAGAGCTTTTTTCCTCCCTATATCTATATTTTCTCTAGCATTTGAGTTTTATTTAAAATGAAATGTTATTCACATTCATCACCTAGTTATCAAACACAAATACAAAATAAAGCTACTTACATATTAGTGGACTCACACAAAAAATAATTATAAAAACTAAAAAGTTTATATATTCCCTAGTATAAATACATTATATTTCTAAATATATGAAATGCACATCATAAAAGTTAATTTCTAAACCAGTAAGAGAATAGATTAGCACATGCTTAACAGGATTAGGTGTCCATATAAATATTAGTAAACAATGGATTGAACAATCCCTCAAATAACAATAAAAAATTAAAATGAATGGCTATTTCAAAGCAAAACAACTAATTTTTATGTTCTGTGAACTGTTTTATGTATATGATTAAGAAGAGCTCCAGAAGTTTATATATATCATAGTTTAGTAGGTGTTTTAAATAGTCCTAAATTCCTTTGGATCCTTGGAGAAGTAGCTGAAATACTCTATTTGTGCTCTTGTTTGGATGGATATGTCTCCTGACAAATTCTACCTTTGTGGAATCAATGTCCTTCTAAATGTTGCTATTTATTTATATGCAAAATTTCCAAGCTGTTTATTTGTGACTTCCCATATATCAAATATGTTTTATTTCACTAAGATGTTGTACTTGTTCTACACAATTTTTCTAAGAAATTGAAACATATTTGTGAATGAAAATGCTTGTTTTTATGGAGATTGCTGAGTGTTGTACTAACAAATTGCACCCCCAAAGAAAACTGTGAATACAGTAACTTGTTTTCTTCTTAATAAAACTTTTTTTAGTCTTCCAATCCAGTGCATATATAGTATCAGCACACATATTACTGAAATAAAACTCTTTAGTAGTGAATATATATATACATATTCACTACTAAAGAGTTTTATATATATATATATATATTCACGCCTACACACAAAGAGATAGAAAGAGAAAAAAGAGAGATAAGAAGACAAAGAGAAAAAGAGGCAATTAAAAAATAAACCTGAGTTTCTGGAGCTGTTGTCAAATTATTTCTGATGACAGTGACTCTTTTAATCATGTTTCATTCCTCATTACTTTTGAAATTCATATTGACATCTCATGTTAATTTAATTTTATTTTACCCTTAACTTACTCCTAGTTAATCTAATAAATTCAACTACTCAAATTGCATTGCTTTTTATGGCAAGCAAAATATGCATATATGTTTTGTATATTATCTATATACATAAACACATATATATGCACATACATGCATACTCATACATATAAATGTATTTATGTATATATGTATATGCATAATCATGTGTGTGTATCCACCAGAAATCAATTCCCATGTACTGGTCTTCTATATTTAAGAAGATTTTTTTTTTCCAAAAAATTTTAATGGCAGTAATGATTTCAGTCCTGAAAGTTTCAGAGACCTGTTTAATAAACATGCCCACATTCATATATGAATACACATAAAACAATCATTATCATAACAGGGAAGATAACACCACCAACATAGTATGATTAAGTTTTCATAAGGTGATAGGTTGGACTTTTTATTTTTTCTGCTAAGTGGCTAAAAAGAGTGTCTATGAATAATATTGGTGTCACTTGGGCAATATAAAAGTAGTCTGCTTATTTTCATATTTAGGATTTACATAAACAGATGCCTCTTTGCCTCCAACTGATTCTGTAAAAAAATTGGTTGTAGATAATTCTTTGCATGTTTTTTCAGTCATTAGATTGGAGCCCAGAGACCGGTTTTGTCTTTCCTTGTACTTATAGCCCTAGCACACTGGGTGGTAATAGTAGATGCTTAATAGTAGGTGCCTAATTAACATTATATTAATGAATAGGTATAGAAGTCATTTCAGAGTTATCCCAAAGTATTCTGGAAAGAATACATATAGGAAGGATCTTCTCTAATGTAGTTAGGAAAAATGCTCTGAACTTCTGAAATATTGAGCCATTTAAGGCTCAATTACCAAGCATAAATGTATTTTCTATAGATTATTTGACTTGAATAAAATTCCCACAGTATAATGTAAGCATATTATATTAAAAATAATTTACTATATTCCTTTGTGTTCTTAGGTATTGAAATATGATTAATTTTAGCAGTAAAATGTAATGGTGCTATTGCTCTACTGGATCCATTTCAAAGATGGAAAGGAAAGTAGTACAACATGTGATTCATTTTTTCCATTCTTTGTTTTGAGGCACTGGTCATTTTCTCTCTTCCATTTTCACTGTTCATTGAGCTGTGGTTGCCTTTTTATGAAATATGATTGCATTTCCTGTTCATGCACTCTTTTGAATCCTCAGTACTTCTACACCTTAATTCTTAAGTTTTTCCCAGTTGTGATTGCTGCCTATTGATTTTTTTGCAACATTAATGTAACCAGAATTGGCATCTAGCATATCTCAAAATCCAAAAATGCACTGCTGGGTCTCCAGCAGTGTAATAGCCAATTATGATTTCTGCATTCTGCCTAATGGGGTTGAACTAGCTGAGAAACAGGCGAGGTGGTAGCAGAGGTGTTAGCATAATATTTGTATGATATGCTCGAAAAATGTTGTATTTCCAGTATCTTTTGACTTTTCTATAACAGATTTCTCCAATAAAGTTTTATGGCTGTATATTTTTAGCGATTTGAATTCTTATTTTTTTTGCTTGCTGTTTTTATCTACTCAAAAATATCTATCAGTTTCTTTGCAGTACTGTGCAGTTTTATAATTACTGTGAGTTCTCTCATGTAGTATTACTAATAACTAAATAACAAGTAAAAAGAATTAGCCTAGGAAGATGATGTGCTGTTTCTTTATGTAATTACACTTAATTCTATTGTAGAAGACAAAGCCTTAGGCTAGAAGTTAGGAGAAGTTTTCTAGACAAGGCTTTAGTATAAATTATATTTGGGGTTGAATATTTTAAAACTTTTTTTTAGCTTCTTCATGTAAACTATAATAATTATTATTAATATTATTATTACTACTTAAATTATTATTTCCTCAGCTTTTTTATAAGAATTAGAAGTTTAAAATTTTAAATCAGACTATTATATTGACCTTAAGTGTCTGAAATTAACATAAGAATGTGCTTTTGATACTTTTAGTTAAAATACCATAGAGTCTTGATCTTGAGTGCATAGTATAATATATTTCTCTATGACCTACTTAGCCTTTTAGGCATTTCACCTTAATCCAGCATTATTCAGTGACCACTTAGGCCTCAATTACTATTCATAAGCACCTTAGTTTCTTATTGATTTGATTTCAAATCCTTATTAGGAGATGAGTGGAATATTTTAGACTATTTTCAAAAACACTTTACTGTTTCCCTTTGTGAAAGTTTATTTAGATTCTTATCAGGGCCCATTGCATATGGGTAAATACTTATATAGGTAAATCATTCTTACTCTTAGTGAATTGTTTCCACTCAAATAAATTATACACCTTCAAACGGGGTAGGTAAAGTATACAGATAAATAGCTGCATGGAAGTGTTATTCAATGATTTGAAAAATACCAAAAAATAAAAAATAATAATAATAATCTTAGCACAAGACTTGTTTTGTTTTGAGAAGGTAATTGGTATTTCAAAAAAAATTGTGAAACTTTTCATGTGACAATATTGGACTTCCTTTTCTTCAATGTGACCTATATCATTGTTTTAACTATGAAATGAAAAGATTCATTTTTTCAGTGTCTCCTATACGCCCTCAAAATACCCAAACAAAAGAAAACAAATTAAAAATCAACACAATCTCCCCCAAAACCTTTTCAACAACTATATACTACATAGTATTCCTCCTATGTTCTACATTCTTTCTTCAACAATGTTTTTTTTGTTCATTTTCTTACATTTCACTTAATAATTCTAGACCAGTAGGAAAAAATAAATTCTCATCATAACCAGAATCATTAAGTGATTAATGAATGAATGATAAAATGCCAAATATTATGTTGCAAAACCTGTGTAAAGGTCTCAGAATTAAATATAAACAACCAAGAGTATACCTGACCTTCTAGAAGAAGAAAGACACTAAACAAATAAACTAACAAATAAACAAATAAATAAATGAATGGCTGAATAAACAAACAAATAAATGAATAAATAAATTGATGGGTAGATAGAGAAATAGATAGATAAAAAATAAATATATAAATAAGAAAAACAATATATAAAGTGGAGATATAAAAAAAAGTTAATAGTAAGTAAGCATTTCATGGTTTAGAATGCCCCCTAAATAATGAGGAAGTCTGGTTCCTACCTCAGTGACAGGAACCTTAGAGATATTTCCTATCTATTCATTCATTTTGGAAATATATTAATATATGAAATAAACCTTATCATAAGTTTCTAATTCATAATTTCTATTAACATGATTTTATATGCTATGGAGAAAGGGGGGGGGGGGAGAGACACACACACAGAGAGAGAGAGAGAGAGAGAGAACGGAAGGAGTTCCATAAAATATACCTAAATTGATAAAGATTATCTCTTTATATGTTTGGCATTATTTTATAAACTTTTGGGGGGAAACTAGAGATCAGAGAAGATAGAAAGATGGATCTATCAATAGATATAGATAACAATAAATATTCATTTCTATGTAAATCAATCAATAAAAATGAAGATATTTATAGATGTTATTACTGTCCTACATGCTTGAAGAGGATCAAAATGACATTACTATATTGGGGTCAAGATATCATAAATCTGAGTATGATTGATAAGACCAATATAAATTCAGAGGATTCTACTACAATTCAGGTAGAAATAGTCCATCTGGGGTGGAATCAACGTGGTGACCTCTTCTTTCCATGACCTCCCTTTGTCCTTCTCTCAAACCAACAGCAGATTAAGCTTTTGAACTGTTTTTGGAGTGACATAACTCCCAAATATTTAGAGTACAACACATTTACAGAAGAAGATACATTGGAAGAACTTCAGAACAGGTTTGTTTCAATTAGGCAGGGAGACTGTCTGCTTAGCCCAGACCACAGGATTGGGATCCCAGGGCAAGGAGCTGAAGTGAGGAGACAGAGCTTTGCAATGTCCACACACCACGGAATTTACTGTGAGGCTCATAGGCTACTCTGTCCTGGTTGCATACGGTGGTTAGCAGACTTGCTGCAAGACACCAAAAAGTCAATTCAAAAGGCAAATTGAGCCTCTGAAATCAAGAAGAATGCGGGACCTGGCAAAGGTTAGCCAGCACCAGAAGTCAGTCAGAAACACCAGCTCCAGGGCAAGCTAAAGTGATTGTCACCCCTTTGCCTTAAGAGCAGATCTCAATCATTTAAAAATGAGCAAAAAAAGCAACAAGAGCTTTGATCACGGAGAGAGAACAGACCTCAAACCCTGAGGTTCCTAAAGGCAAAACAACTCTAGCTGAAACCCCAAAGGGAGATATGAGCTTGTCCCCACTTTGCAAGGATTTATTTAGGGGAAAAGAACATGATATCTTTTCAAATCATGGCTCGTAAGAAGTTGAATACTCTGTGTCAGCTTGATTGTAAATATACTAATAATTGAAATTGGCTAAAAAAAATCAGTGTGAGCATATCATGACTCCTCCTTGTTACTTTCTGGAAGTATTTCTGATGCACAAGTTTCTCCATTGAAAGCACTCAGCATTGATTTTATTTTTCCCATGCCAACAGTTGTAACATTAAGAATGACAGAAGGAGTTTCAGAATGAATGTTAGGAAGAGAAAAAGACAGTGTATCCTACAGAAGACCAAGTGGATGAGAATGTTGATGACAATAAAGTTGACATTGTTATTATGATTGGCTTTTGACATCAGTGGAAGGGGATTCAAAATGATAGACTGAAAGCATGAAGTTTTACCTTTGTTCCTTCACATCACATTCCACTATTTATAAAAAAAGATGGAGATCAGTTCTGCTCAGGAAAGACAAGAGAACATGATAGTGAGAAATTTTTCTGACAAGGGCAACTGAGAAGGACAGATAGATCTTGCAACAATAGGCTGGGGACAGCCTAGGAATTTATTGCTCCACCAAAAAAAAAAAAAAAAAAAAAAAAAGAGGCTACCCATAAAAATCTACTATGGTGACAAAGAAGCTCAAGATACAGGGACAGAAAATAATGACTTGAAACATATACAAGGAAAACTTTCCAGTAAAGTGTCAATTAGACATAAAACCTAAAAGAATTAAATGAAGAAGACCGATGAAGAAATTAAAGCCATTTATAGCCATATGAAAAAAAAGGCTATAAATCACTATTAATCAGAGAAATGTAAATTAAGACAACTCTGAGG